>NW_008612138.1:5817-20924 GCF_000691845.1 Merops nubicus | reverse complement strand
GAACGTCCCTCAGCGCGGCCTGGGGCCGCTCCCGCGCTCTTGGTGCGCGCCGCGTTCCTCGCTGCTTAGTGGAGGACGTTGTCCCTCTTCCTGCGGAAGCCTGGCAGGCGTTATGCCAGTGCCTCCTGCCCCTGCAGCTGTAGGCTGACTGCTGGCCCAGGAATGCTCTGAAGTTACATTAGCGACACGAGTTTGGGTCCGGTACAGCAGCGTCATAACTCCTGTGTAACAGAGCTGCCCGCACTTGCTCTGCTGGCCGGTGCTGATGGCAGACACTGAATTTATTTGGACGTTTATCTGTCAATTAAGCGTAGATAGTCTTTCTTTTAGAGTGCCGGCTTCTGGACAGGGTTCCATCTGTTATAAAATACAGCAGTGCTGGGACTGCTGCAGAATTACCTGCCTGCCATTTGGGAGTCCCTCCTCTCACTGTCAGCGACTTGCCTACAATTTTGATACAAGTATCTAGGAAAACAAATCTTGGTGTTTTTTACACCTCAGACATAGTTCAGTGTCTCAGGTTTAACGTTCATCCCTCAGCAGAAATGTCACTTCTAGAAAAGAGGTTTTTCTAACTACTGCTCTTTATCAAGTGGCTTTGATGCTGTCAGCATCTTATGACATCCTATTATTGAATACTACTTTGGCTCAAAGTTTATCTTCATAGATGGTAGATAGTAACTAGTTTGCCTTCTCAGCTCTTCAGTCTCTTGCACTGGGTAATTTATATATTATGCAATATGCTAGACTGGCAGAAAGTAATCACCTTTCTTCCCATGCCCATGGGAGTTTGGAATTTCGTGCAAGAAAATATACATTGCTAGCAGATAAATATAGCAGGCTAGATTACAGTACTCTGTAAATATAAGGCTAGATTTTTCTTTTTTCCTAAAGAGTTCAGAGTAAAATACACGTGTTATTTTTCTTTCTCATAAACCCAGCACTTCAAGGTGTGTTAAATACAGGAGAAAGGGGAGGGTGAATTTTCTCAGGCTTGCTACTCTAGGAAAAAGGGTATTGCAGGAAATAATCACGTGTGATAAATTACCCTTGCAATGCTTAACAGCATGCACGTGTGTTTTTAAAAATCTATTCAAGGATGTTTACAAGCAGTGGTAGTGAAAGCTGGAAACATATTTTGCTCAAGGAGATGAGGATTTGTTTTTTCAATCATGGCTAATTTTGACCATGAGACCATAAAGACGAAGAACAGCAGGAAAAGACACCCCGCTCTTTACAAAAAGTGCCGAAGTCGTTCTGTGTGGAAGCTACCAGACTGGCTTCCAGGCCCAGGACTCCCAAGCAGGTTCTTTGAGTCCTCTACACCGTTCTGTTAAAACCAGAGGAAAAAAACAAGTTTCTGTGTGTAGAGCTAGTACTTGATAAGGTTGAAGAAAGGACTTCAGCTGAACATTCTCATTTCAACCCCATTGAAATGGTTGAGTGTTGCCTTCAGAGCTTAGTAACAGCACCACAAATGGTAGAAGACCTCATTACAGAAGAGAAAGCTAAAAGATGCAGCTGTTGTGGAAGATGTTTGAACCACAACAGCGAGCCCGCCGTTTCCATTTTCCTAACCCTTGTGTTGCTCCACAGAAGTTTCCAAAGAACATCACTGCAGTGCTAGGTAGTGGCTCACACGTGCCCTGGCAGATGCTTAGAATTGTAGGTCAGACTGCAGGGAACTAAGGACTAGGTGAGACATGCCAAGTTCAGATTCTTCTTCCTCCTTGGTTTGAGGAGCTGTCACTGTGGGTTTGTACAATCCTGAGAGATACTTCATAGCTTTTCTCTTTCAAATGTTTGTGGTTTTTTTCTCAAACAGTCGAACAAACAGTGACTAATATGAAAAGCTGTGGACAGTGAACAAAGAGAAGTTCTTTTATGAAGTGTCTGATCAAAAAGCCTCTCTGCTGAGAAGAAGTCAGACTTCTGGCATGCCTCAGCAAAGATTGCACTGACGTTGGAGGGTATGTGGTGCAGAGCCCAGTCCAGGGCACAGGCTTGCCAACAGGCGGGAGCAGCTTTCAGATTACTACCAACCTGCTCTGGAAACAGCCTTGCAGCAGGAGGGGAATTATGCTTACATCCTTACAAATAATGTGCAGAGCTGTTTGTTCCTATTAGGTATAAATATTTCAGAGGTAACTGAACAGCAGGTGAAAAGAAACACTGAGGACTGTGAGATTTGCTGGCTTATCACCTACTTTTGGCTACTGGGTGAACAGTCCTCCCGGTGCAAGCTTAAGTCTAAATAAAGATGGGTTCAGGACAACACTCACATGACACCCCCTTCCTATTTCCCCTTCCTCCTCTGCACATGTGCAAATAGCTTGACAGGCTCACATTCCTCCCTGTTGAGTCTGCTGCCTGTGATAAATAACAATTAGCAGCAACAGCAAAGAAGTACAAACTCTTTCCCCACTAGGGAATAGGATTAGTCAAGAGAAAGTGTCAATGACAACAGTAACACAGTCGTAAATGTGAAATGAAGCAACAGCAAATGTTTACCACGCTAGGAGGACAAACAGCGTGAGGTTGGGAGGGGAGGTCTGGGAATACTCTTTCCAGAAAACAAGTTAATTGATAAAAATACAGATGTAGTGGTAGGTACAATAAGCCAGGTGCAGACACCAAGGTGCCACCATTGTTCATGCTTGCAGATCTGTGCTCGTTTGGGATGCTGCTTAACCTGCAAATGGCCCTACAAGGCTAAGGGTGAGGCAGAGGCACTATTCCTTGGCTTTCCTTGTGTGGAAAAATGAATCTGCAAAGCTATGGCAAGTAAGACCCTCAGTTCTCAGAGCTTAGTTTATAGTCGGGCACTGTGTGTTGGGCAAGTAACAGATTGGGGCCACGTTTGCAAAATAAAGACCAATCCTATTGCAAATTACACCTTGCTTTCGGCAATACCATAATTAAAGATTGTACAGTCTGCAAACATCATATCTATAAAGGCAGCTAAGCCCCAGCACATGCTAACCCATTTGCATCTTATCATTGCAGATGGAGACACTTGTAACTGGTGGAGGAGGCTGTGTATCAACAGCATTGGTGTCATTCATAGATTTACTACAACACAATAAAAACTGGACTGGCTGTTTTTACCAAATTCCACAGTAACTCTTTTTCTTTTCACAAATAAATCTCTGACACATTCAGTTGGACTAGCACTACCTATTTTGTGCTCCAAACGTTAGTGCATTATGAAAACGACTTCTCTTCAAGGTGTAGGTGGCTTTTTTTATTCTGATAGAGCTCTTAACTCTTGATGAAAAACTCTTACCTGCAGAGACGTATTCCAAACGCTGAACAGAGTGACAGTGCACCCAGATGGACGGGGAACGCTGCCAGTACTAACAGTGACATGGCACTGGCCTCACATGACTCGTCTGGGAGGGGACAGCCAGCTCCTGCTCTCCTGCTTGGAAACACACCCCCACCGCCTTTGCCTAAACCCTCATAAAGTTCCCAGGGCGGTAGTGAAAGGTGAGGAGTTGAACTCTGGGCTCAGAATAGACACAAAGGACCTCTCCTAGGCTACCATCAGCAGGAGGTGAGCAAAGAATGGGCAGCCAGAGTTCAGGGGTGTAGGAGCTTGAAAAGATAGGATAAGAAGTTGGAGGAAATCATTAAAGGGCAGCGTCATGCATCTGTGTGAAGTACGACTGTAAGCTCTGCCAGGCACTGTGGTTGCCTTCAGATCTGTGCAGCCCTTGGCACAGCAGGACAACCACCAAACACGACGTCTAGTCCTGTGCCTGTCCACGTAGTGTGGCTGATATGCAGCTTCTAGAGTGACCAGGTAAGTTGTCCTTATAGTTTCCTTTCTATATGTTCATACTTCCATGGAGTTGTTTTCCGCTCTCTCTAGATTATAAGGGTTAATTCCAGTGAAGTAAAGTCACCAACAGAAGGTGGAAGCAGGAGGAGGAAAGGAACACCAAGCAGGGGTGGTAGGCAGCCAGCCCATCGGGGCAGGTGTTGCCTGGCAGCCAGCTGTGCCCGCCCGGGCTGCTGGCACAGACACAACACAATGCACCACTGGCCATGGACTGGGGGAAGCAGGCACTTGGCAGCCTCAGTTTGGGACTGTCTGGGCCACAGAAGTGTGAGGGGACAGCAGAGATGGGACGTAAAGAACAATGTAAATGTTACATGTAAAAATCAGGGCAGTTCTTTCCTTTCGATTATGCTGAGCGTTTTAAAACACAGCTTAGACAAACCAGCCTTTTCTGATACCTGAAGTGGAAAATACTGTGAAAACAGATCTGTGACTTAATGATGAAGTACAAATAATAATAATAATAATAAAAAAATTAGAATTCTTTATTGACTAGTGTATGTGTCCCCTTTAACATCAAGAGACTGACTGGAAAAACAATGACTTTAGGTTTGAGAATTTGGTTTGAATCAAATTCTTTGTTAAATCAATTGAAATAACCAAAAATTAGTTGTAGTTGGTTAGTTTGGTTTTTGGTTGTTTTTGGTTTTTATTTTTTTTAAACAGCTAGTTCTAGCTAATAGTTTGGAATAGCTGCAGGCAGCTGAGATCTTCACTGACTGATTTGGGGCTGTACAACACGCCAACGTGAGACCAGTGCCAAGCAGCTGAATGGCTTTTTTGTTTGCCAAAGAGCCATGGTTACACAAATGCTTTTTTAACGTATTTGGTGTATTCTGAATCAAAATAGATGTTGAAGAAAGAAGAGAAGCTGGGAAAAACCTAATCCATTAAGATGTATCCCATTTTAATGTAAATAATCTAAAATTTTATCTTGTAAATGTGGCTTAAAGTAGTGTACTGGGATCTGGGGGAGAGGGAGGGTAAGCAGGCATATCAGTAGTTTGGGACTGGAAGTTTTTGCCCAAGCAAGACTTATATGATAACTTGATTATTTTAAAAGGATTACTACTAGAAATACGATTATAACTTTAACTGTTTCCTAAACTCACAAAATATGAGACTCAGTGGAGCAAAGGCTCTTTCTCCTCATAAAACTCCAAGTGGAGTTCGGTTTTCTGCCCTACCCTGCTCTCCAGCTCTTTGCATGCAGAGATTCAGCAGGGTTTGAGCCAGCACTGCTGTGTGGAGGACCTGTTCTGGAGCATCAGTCGTCCAGCATTCAGCTAACTGATATACCCCTTTTATGTCTGCCTCTCCAAGATCTAATGTTGTCTACTGCAAGGTTGTCAGAGTAGAATAATCTCTTTAACCACAGAAAACTACAGCCAACACTATTTACTGTACTGTTCCAGCAGAATAATTTTACATTGCTGTTCTCAGCTCCCTACGGGGTTGTAGAGAAGAAAGGGAGAGGCACAGCAAAAGGGCAAAGGATACGAGTTATAGCAAGAAAAATTCTGATTAGATACTGGGAGGAGGTGTGGAAATTATAGTGCAGGTAGTCAAATACTGCAAGAGGTCTCCCAGAGAAGCTGTGGAATCTCCCTCCACGCAGATACTCAAAACTCAGCTGTTCACAACTCCAAAGAACCTGCTAAGAAAGCTGGAATGGAGCAAAGCCTCCAGAATGAATGGATTAATCAAGCTTGGCATATTTCAAGCATTAATGGTGTTTTCTTGAAGACAGTAGGCACACCTGCACTGAGGACCTGTGTGACAAGACAGGCGTATAGTGCACGTTACATAACAAAAACCTGCACTATTGCCATCAGGAGATCTTCTGGAAACAGAGATAAGATCAGTTTGTCCTGTGGCGAGTTATTTGTGCTGTTCTATTCAGACTGGCAGGTTGAGGTTGCTACTTATAGGTCTTCTTCATCAGATATGTTAGGGCTCAGCTCTATTTTTTTCAATGAAGTTGTGGGTGGCAAATTTGATACAGAAATTTGACCAGAAGAAAAATAAATAGACAAAATCTCATAGACTGGTTCTAGTAGCTCTCCAAGTCTAATAGTGAGGAGCTCTAGATCTGGGGAATCTAGATCCTGGGACACTGTGACTTCATTAATACATCCTCATTTTAAGCACTAGCACCTCAGGGCACCTTTCACTCTACTTGTTTTTGGCCAAGGGAGACAAAATTAACTTGATTTTTATGGTTTTTTTTTTCTGAGGCTACTACTGGAGGTTAGCATTTCCCTGAGGAATATGTACAGGCCTAGTGTTGAAACAGGGGATTAGGACCTTGGCCTCGTGGCTTCAACTTTCAAATCACTTTTTGCCTGATTTTTTTTTTCTTCCCAGAACCTTTTAACATCAGTTTCTTGCACCAAAGTATGTAGTTTGTTGGACTGACCTCCTTCTTTCCTGTCTGTGAGTAAGCAGGAACCCAAGCGAGCAGAATTTTTCAGTCTCATGCCCCTTGACCTGCATACTAACATGTAACACAGGAAAACAGAGCTGGAAATCCCTGTAAATAAACAGAGTTGCATTTGTAAGAATGCACCCACAGAGGAGTGGTTTCAAAGCCAAAGGGTAATCTCCTGGCTAATATGGGGCCTTCTTTTGGGCTGTGTATTCCTCCTTTCTGAAACACTGCAAGAGGAGTACTCCCAAGAGGGTTACAAGCATCATAAAGGTAATAAAATACCATCTAATGAATGATTTTCCAACTGTTTTTGTTTGTAGCTTAGACAGGTGCCTTTCTACCTTTTTTTTTTGCTTTCCTTTGTTACTTTAGGTAACACAGTTTGCCTGTGCTTGAATATTCCTCTGTGTAAGAAAAGCAAAATAGATTAAATTCTGCAATCCTTAGTAATCTGGCCTTCATATTATTATAATTCATGTGTTTGTTCTTAAAGACCGGGTGAAGCCAAGAAAACTTTAAAGAATGTTTTGTTAGCTTATGGTAAGAGTACAGCAATATAAAGCCAGCTACATAATAATCCCCAGGACAGCCACAGCACATCCTGAAGTACAGAGATCCTTCTGTGGCCATGGACAACAGTGAAAGCCCCAGAAGCTACTTGAACCTTGGGGTTGGTTTTGTTTGTTTACTAAAACCAGCAACAAGTGGTCAAGCCAGAGCCAAATGCAGGGGGATTTGTTACAAGGTGGCCACCTCTCCATCTGGGACTTGAAACCTTCAAATTGACCAGAGCGGGACTTGAAGCAAAGGTGATTTTCTCACTTCTCACGTTCTTAAGCTGTAGCTTTGCTGGATGGCCAACAAGAGGGATGGAGCAGGATGGGACAGAGCACAGAGAGTAAATTCTTTAGTTTTGCAGCTGAACTCAAAGTTGGGGTGGTTTGCTGCTGTCAGGAGTGTAATCTTCCAGCTGTACAAGGCTCACTTACTTAGATCAACTCTTATTTCAGATGGAAAGAGACTCTGGAAATTCCACCATGGCTGAACAGCAGAAGCAGGTAAAGGCTCAAGATCATCTTTTAAAGGAAGCATTTTGCAGGTGATTTTGCTGGATGTGTTGAATCATCTTCTAAGAGAAGTGACAGACACCTCCACGCTCTGATCACTTCAGTACAACTAGGAGCTCAGCTCTTACCACTACAGCAATATTTTCCCAGCATTTTTTCCCTTCCAGGGAAACAAATCTACAGCAACAGGTGATGAAGGGCCTGTTATCTTTGCTTACATGGCAAGAGACCACAACACCCCCATGGAACCAGAAGCTGTGCCACCTCACTGGGCCCAGTCCTCCAAGTGGTCCTGCTAAGCAGTATCTTTGACAGCTGACATGCCCCAGTCTCTTTACCTGCCAGGCAGCAACCCTGTTGTGTACTTAAAGAATCTGTCAGTTTGTAGAAGCCCTTTAAGGGCAAGATCTCAAGCAATCCATGGATCAGAGTTTGGAAACTATTGTGCTGGAGGTGCTGGCATAAAGAGAAACAGGGTGTTAGCACCTGGACTTGATGAACAAGATTTTTCTTTTCTATGTAAACTTCTCTGATTCTACAGCTCATGTAATTATATGGTGTGGGATTTACTCACATAAACAATTCAATGCATGCAGTAAAAACACAGCCTCAAAGCTTTTAGCTACTCTCTGTCCTATATGAAAGCAGGACGTACAGTGTCTGATGAGTATTGGGAATTATTAGCTTTTGAAATTTCTGGAGTACTTCAGCTGGAAGGTGCTAAAGAAATACTGTTTGGCCTAACCAAAAATTCTGACACTTGTGAGACATCAGAGTTTTTCTTTGGTATGTTTTTTCTTCATCATAGGAGAAACAAGGATTTACAGACTACAGTTCTGCTAAAAAGCTCTAAGCTTTTTACAGCTTTTGTAACCTTTTTTATAAAGAATATGTAGATGGTATTCCAGAGTCTAAAGATTAAGAAAGTCTTATGTCAGCATACACGAGGTACGACACGGATGCAATTGGAAGCATGAAACTGCTGAGAGCAAATCCCCAGCCCGGGATCCAGCGTGTGCTATCTGAAGGTGGAGGAGGTGCCATTCGCCAGCCTTGTGTCTGGAGTTCAGTACGCCCAGTGATAACACTGGCAACCAACTGCACTGCTCCTCATCTAAGCCAACAGGGTGCACAAACACCAAGCTGTAGGGCAAGAGTCAGGCAGATTGCCTTCCTCCCCAGCTGCTGACCATTTAAAAAAAAAAATAAAGTCATAGGAGGAAACAGTTGTTTATTTTAATGCGAAAAGTTTCAGTGCTAATGAGCAAAGTTCTACTCTGGGCCAGATAAATATTGCTGACAAGTCCCGGGCAATGTGTAACCTCCTGTAGCTGTTACAGAATTTGAAAGCAGCTCTTAGCACTGAAAGCTGGGTAGAGAGGATTCCTCTAGATCCCATTACCCTAAGCACACCTGCACTCAACATTCATTAGTGAGTTGTGTCTTGTTTATCCTCTCTAACAGGAGGCAAGCAAGACAGCAGCTATGAATCATATTGTTTTTACTCTACTCTGTTTGTGCAGCACAACACCACAGTTAAGAAGCCGGAAGGATGGAGTAATGACCAAGACATCACCTGGTTATTACACTCTATTATTTCAGAATTGCTTTGATTTTTTTTAAAAAACTTTTATCCTGCAGATAAATATAATGCATATTCACCTCAGAAAACCAAGACTAAGTTTTCTGGCCTCCAGAACCAGTTCCAGCTTCGACTACTCTAGAAGACAGATAGCTAATTATAAATTTATTTTATATATTTGCTAAACAACTTGAATATATAAATGCTCAAATATGTCAAACACTGCTTTTTGAATACACTTATTCCTGCCATCAAAAGGTCTCACTGGTAACTTTCTGACTCTCTCGCCATTGCTTTGTATAGTTAAAATCCTCACTGTGATGAGAGTCATGCTAACATCACAGCTGCCTTTCTGCTGTATACAGGAATAGTTCTTCAGTAGATAACATTTCTGTGACTGAGAGCAGGGATTTTTTAAAATATTTTTACCCTCTTGTTCATGTGCAGTTGTTCTATACAGATGGCACATGGCACCTACTAGCCAAGTGGTACTCTCAGTACTAGGGCTGAGTTCTACCATGATGGCCTAAAGGCACAGCAAAGTGAATTATGGAAGAAAAGGAAATATCCTGTATTCAACTCCTGTTATACTTGGGGAGAAAAAGGCAAGCTTCTGGGCACATGAGCCTGACTTCAGAATCGTTGAGAGGAGTGGTTCTGGATTACCTGGAGCTGTTAGATCATATGAGCACAACAGCTCTTGACTGCTGTGTGGAGAAAGCATACTGCATAGTGGGAGGGAGAAGATTCAGGATGGGGGAGTTGAGATGGAGCACTATTCCTTAACCCCAGGACTGACTTCCCTGCAGCTCTGAGTTGGCCAGAAGCCCTTTATATTATAGTCCTCCAGGTACTGAGAAGCGTGCCAAATGAAAACAAAGAGGGAAAGATCAGTGGTCCTTTGTCTCCTTTTGGTTAGTCTGGAGAAATTCCATGACTGTGAAATTTTGGGTCTCTGTAAGTGTGGCAGCTGGATGTGTGTGTGCTCCCCCCCTCAATGACACAATATCCCATAACAGCTTTGTTATTATGTTCTTTAGAGAGCTTGTGAGACAAAAGGGGCCATCCTAGGACTGCCTTTACCTCCTGCACTTCAGACACAAAAGATGCCAGTGCAGGACACAGCAGCATGTGCTGACTCTTGTTGCTTGCTCACAGGAGGAGAAGCTCTGGGCTGCCTTAAAGACCAGTGCCTGCGTCCTTGGCACAGGCGTGCTCGTGTTCACTGCCTTGGTGAACTCTCTTTCTTGGTAAGATTGTTCAAACCAAGGGGCTTAAGGAGAAACTTTTCTGTGGAGGGGGGAAAAAAAGTGGATAATGAAAAGATGGGCAACCAAGAACACTTACTCCCACAGGTACATGCAGAATATCTGGGACACTTCAGGCCATTTCTGGCAAACAGCATGGCTTAAGTTCTACTACCATTATGAGGGAGAGGAGTGGACAATCTTTCTCCTCGGTGAGTTTTAAGAGCTGTCTGCTGTAGGAATCATCCAGGTATTACATCTGAAATGGGGACATGGACATTCCTTCCCAAATTCACTAATCCTCTCAGCGAAAAAGCACATGTAGGCTTCACAACAAGCCACAGCTGATGTACTGCAACTGTGCTGCCTTTGGACCTGTTCACCATTAGACCCTCCTAGACAGATGAAACATTTGGTCTTGCTGCTGCTGAAATGGCTTCCCTGTGAAGACACTTTGCTCCTGTGAGAACTGAATGACTCAGTAGAACTGATTATTGAAAATTAAAGTAAAATCAGTGCATTTTACTCTTGCTGTAGCACCTATAAAACTCTTCTCTGCCTGTGACTAACGGCTGGTGAACAGGCCTGGAAAGGACCTTGGAAGGTCCCAGGAATCAGCTCAACCTTATTCTACCTGTATTTAGAAACCACCATGATAGAGATCTCCCAGCCTCCCAGAAAAGCCCTTTCTTAGGTCAGTTGTGGCAAGCTTCAACCTATGAGACGTTTGTCTGCTCTAACCTCCTCCCCATTCCCTAGGTCTTAGCTGGATGTCAGAACTTACCCAATATTCCATTTTAAAGCACCTCGGGGCAGGGGATACACAGCAGGCACACCTGGGTCTCAGCAAGGTCTTCTGGATACTATGCCACTGTATTTTGTTTCTGATTTAGCTATAGCTCTCAATTTATTCACACGTCTCTGCCCTTTCCTCACGCCACAGGGGCCGCAGTGGTGCCTGGCCTTGCTTTCTGGAGCTTCAATGGGATCCTCATGGTGGCTGATGTAACAGGAAAGCCAACTTTCATTACTCGCTATCGCATCCAGCCGGGCAAGAATGATCCTGTAAGTATTTCGTGTGCTGCCTTTTCTGCTGGCTAAACACTTCCTGCAGCCTCCTAGGCTAGGAGCAGGGAGAAGAACCTGTTACACTTTTCTCTTGCAAGGCGATAGGGTTCAAGGAGAATCAAGCTGAGTCTTGTATATCCACGGCAGAGAACACGGCAGCTCTTGTAATTAGGCTACTGATCAGATGTGGGTTGACTGCTTGTTAAAAAATTAATCCCAAAACTAATGTGGAACCCCCCTACAAATCGTAAAGCTTTTTATCCTTCCCACTCTAAGCTGCGTTGCTCCTGGCTTTGCCTGAAGTCTTCACTTCTATTTTGCAGGTGGACACAAAGAAATTGCGCCAAGCCATCTACACAGCGTTATGCAATCAGTTCTTTGTCTCCTTGCCCATGCTCGTGCCCATGTTCTATGTCATGAAGTGGTGGGGCAACACCTTCAGCAAGGAATTACCCACCTTCCGCTGGTTTCTTGTGGAGCTAAGCGTCTTTACCGTGATAGAGGAAATTCTCTTCTATTATACACACAGGTGAGATGAGCCCAGGAACAGGACTCTGTGGTTTTCCTCCATGCCTTTAAGCTTTTATCAATCTCCTGCTACAGCAGTAGCCCTAATGCCCCCTCTTCTACTAGTCTTGTGTTTATATGGGAAGACTTAAGGTCCCCAAATCCACCCTTAACAACATGAGGCTTCGATGCTGCCACCAATTACAGTAAGCAAAGATGGGTAAAATTACAAAGGTGGAGCAGCTTAGAAGCTAAGGAAGAAGCAAAACAGATAGCTTTACAAAAGCTGTGACCCAGCATTCCTTGAAAAGAGAAGAACAAGACTGACTATCCTGAAAGAAAAGAGCTCAAGAGGTCAAGTGACTGATTTCCCATTCACTTGTACAGCACCTATTAAACCAGGCCTGGCTCCTGACACTGCAGGCTTTGTAAGCACCAACACCAACGTTACAGGAAAAAAAATAAAGCGAGGAAGAAAAATGTCTTCAAAAGACTGTGCAGAAGCAAGCACAGCATTCTCAGAAATATGCAGCTTTCCCTTTTGGGCAAATGCACAAAAAAAACCCCATTTCTTACAAAGGACCCACAGAACTTAAAATTCTGACTCCAATAGCTGCCAGTAGGAAAAGCCAATACAGTGAAAATATAAAGGGAGTCTTCCCCTAAGGAGCACTCCCTGGTTTAAGCACGTAAGTAATTTAGGGGCTTCAGTTTATGGGATTTATCTGGACTTAAGTTTGACATCAGCCAGTGGACACAACAGTTGAGTGAGGGCTCAGTATTAAAGCAGGACACAGAGGGAAGCCGGGAGTCCTACACTCTTATTTCCAGCTGCTCTGAAATCTTTATGTTAAGGAGAGGGCAGAGGGAAGTCCCCCGCAGAAATTCAGCACTAGGTTGCTCTATGTTCCTTTCCTGTGAAGCTCAAAACCTGCCTTTGTGTTCTCTCTGCTTAGGCTTGTTCACCTCCCAGTCCTGTATAAACACATTCACAAGAAGCACCACGAATGGACAGCCCCCATTGGCGTGGTCTCCATTTATGCTCACCCACTAGAACACATAGTAAGTGGATTCTCCCATGGTCACCCTCCAGTTTCTGCATGGACTGTGATTTCCATGGGATGAGTGGTAAGAGAAGAAAAGCAAATACACTCTTACTCTCCTTCCTTAGGAAGAGGAAGCTCAGCTGTGTTGCCAAGAAGCTTGGCTTTAGGAGGGTTGGAGTACCTGTTGCTACTGGACCCCACTAGCTTTAAGAGCACAGATCCAGGGGCCTGCCACAGAGGCAGACCTGACTGGTGCTTCTTTGGGCACAGAGAGGTCTGGGGGAGCACAGGCTTTCAGCATGAGATGTGGCACTTACAGAATCTGGGCTGCTGCATGGACGCAGAATTCTGTCATGATTTTAGTGCTGGTGGCTGGGATGGGTGTTTGCAGGAGTGCCTCCCAGCACTGCTCCAGCCAAGACTTCTCATGAAAACATGTCCCACCTTCAGAAGATTCCACTTAAAAGTATTATCTGCTGTTAACAATAGTCCTGGGCTGCAGCAGCACCACTCTGTGAATCTCCCCAACAGCCTGGGGGCAGCAGAATGATTTTTTATATTCCAGACTCCAGCTGAGCCTAGCTGGTGCAGTAAGCTTGGTCTAGGCCACTGGCAGGACACAACATAGTGATCCAGCCGTGATCATCACATCACTGCCCTGACTGCACGTGTCCCCTTTTACAAGCAGGTTTCCCAAAAGCAGCTACAGCAGCATTCCAAGGTGAAGGTGTAATTCAGACCTCTGACTCCAGGGTGATTTACTGGAATCATCCTGTTCTTGCATCCCTGGTTTGATCTCATGCCTAACTTCTACTGCAAGCTGAGGGAGCTTGGGCTGTGACTATGTTTTGCAGCACATAAAATTCAGTTAGCTCAGAGTAAATGATTCGATGATTATGTGATTTTAGTAAGATATTTGCAGAGGGACCATCCTTTATGCCTGCGCACAAAACTAATGATGGATCACCCAGGTGAAACAATTCAGCTTCCAGGAGAGAGTCTGTCTGTTGTGGACCAGTTAATGAGGTAGAATTTGCTTCTCATTTCTAGATCTCCAACACCCTGCCTGTGATAACCGGCCCGATGGTCATGGGGTCTCACATCATTTCAATTGCAGCGTGGATCTCCATTGCTCTCGTAACAACAAGCATTTCACACTGTGGCTACCACCTGCCCTTCCTGCCCTCGCCAGAGTTCCACGACTTCCACCACCTCAAGTACGTCTGGGCACTGCTCAGCTTCCCCTTCCCCTCCTGCCTGTGCCCTGGCACTGCCGATGGGCAAAGCTCCTTCCCGAGGGCCAAGTGGGCTTGTGTAGCCCACGTACAAGCAGAGAAGCCCACCCATCCCCTTCGCCCGCTGGCAGGCTGAGTGCTGTCAGCTCTGAAAGCAGTTAGAGAGAGACTGGGATTTCAGAGGACTCCAGCCCACTGCCCATGCAGCTGCCAGACACCTCACCGACATCCTCCTCCTCCATCAGCCCACCTGGAACCTTTCTCCAAAGCACAAACTCCACAGCTGAGGCTGTGTTTTCACGTTGCCCAAGATTACATGGGAGGAAAGCAGGCAGTGCCTGAAGCAGCAGGTATCACCTGGGCTTTCCCCAGCACAAGCACAGGGTCAGAGACAGTTCTCTGCACGGCTCTTCCTAGAAGTTCAGGAGACACTGCATGTGATCTAGAATAAAGACAGAGCAAGAACACATCACACAGCTGAAATCAACTCGTAGGGAGCATCTCTGCCAGCCCCTCTCCCATACACTGGGATTAGGAACATGGATCATGTAACACCTTGTCCAAACACTCCCAGTTAACCCTTCCTCAGATTCCAGGCTCCTCTACAATGGTGGGAGCAGAGTTTCGGCAGGTTGTTCAGGGATATATACCACAGTAGTGCAAGAAGTGTTCCCATCTCCCAGAAGTTCACTAAATTCATACACATGCTCCCCTGAACAGTTTGCTCCTCCTGCAGGCATAGCCAGCCTAGCAATTCTATCACCACCCAAATACTGGGCAACACCCAAACCAGTTACCAGCTATTTGCTCAGAAGCTCAGCTCACGCCAGGACAGGGATCACAGCAGAGCTGAGATGCTCTCTGGGTGGGACAGCTGTGCTGGCATCCCAGTGCTGGCAGCGTGGCAGCTCCACATCCCACAGCAGCTAGGTCTTGGGAGAGATGGCTGCTATCCAGTGCCACCATTTCTGGGCAACAACAGCTCCAGAGAGGGAAGCTGCAGGAGGTTTCACCCTGGCTTTGTTAGAGCTGTGAGGGAGATGGGTGCAGTGGCAAAAATCACATGGACGGCTCTTACCA
>NW_008612138.1:2921-5786 GCF_000691845.1 Merops nubicus | reverse complement strand
GGAAAGAGGAAGGGCAAGGTTACCTCAGTAACTTCCAGTGATGGTCGTTCCCCGTTTGGTTTCCAGGTTCAACCAGTGCTACGGAGTCCTGGGAGTGCTAGATTATCTGCATGGAACGGACACAGTGTTCAGACAAAGCAAAGCCTTTGAGAGACACAGGTTCCTGCTCAGCCTCACCCCACTCTCCGAGAGCATCCCCGAGGTGCCCAAGAGGGCAGAGTGACCCACCAGCCGGCGGCTCTGCAACAGCCCAGGGACTAGCAGAGCAAGACAATAATTTATGCCAAATAGTATTTTAATTGAGAAACGAGTATTGTTCACATGTAATGAAACCTGAACTTAAACATGCTGCTTGAAATTACTGTACTTTTGCTGCCTGTTATTATCTACCTAAGGCACAAACCAAACTACTCTAGAAAGCTATTGTTAAAGTTAGAAGGTTTTTTTTCCCTTAATTACTTGCACTGTTCCTTGGTTCCAGCTGCCTGCACATAAGCCAGATGTGTTCCGGGCCACGTGGCTTTGGGGAGTTCCTGGGGAGTTCTCATTGAGGTTTGAACACTTTAGGTTTCACAGGCCACATTCAGCAACATTCTACAGAAATACCAACAAGATCACTGTAACTATGTGTGATAGGATTAAACCCACTGTTTTTTGCAGACTCAGAACAGCTGGGATATGGGATGTGACCCCATGGAAGGTCAGCAGGGGCCACAGATTTAGGAACACTCTTCCCTGCACATGCAACAGAGGCCTGATTTCCCCCAAGCAGTTTTTCTTCATGAAAATCAGTACAGGTCTGAATTATGGGCTGTCACATCCTCACTGATGTCTGCCAACAAAGCCAATTTCTCTCTTGTGGGACAGGGAAGCAAAGCTGAGAGCTGGTGTGCTACGTGGCAGAAGCCCTGGTACATCTCCTCCTGCTGAGCCTCACCTCACTCCCCACACACAAGGAGCCACAAACCAAAACTGTACAAGATAAAAATGGAAAGAGATTTTCCCAGAGTCCCGGCTGTGCTGAGCTGTGTGGAGATCAGCAAATCCCTCTGAGAGAGGGCCCAACAAAAGGCACCCATAGCGTTATGCACCTCCCTAACTACCTACACAAGCAATCCTGAGACACACTGCAAATTTCCTCCAGGATCTTTTCAAGTCTTAATCCTGCCTGGGGACCTGGACAAAAATGACCCCTGCCTCTCACCACTGCTAGAGCCACGTCCTAAGCAAAGCCCCCAGGGGGAGGCCACGCAGGGCTGACCTGCACCGACCCCTGGAAGCCACCCAGGGATGAGCTGAGCCCACTCGTGTACCCCCAGCCCCCTGGGGAGGGCCCGTCAGCAGAACAGAAACCTCTAGGCCGCACTGTCTTTTGAAGTTTTTATTTTTATACATTTTTTTTTGTATTAAAAAGGAAAAAGCATAATTACCACAAATTACAAAGGACTAAAGCATTACTAGAATAATGAATCACATCAGCCTAGAAAGCAGATACTCTGAATAATATTAATGTTATAATACAAGCTCTCATTCAAGTATTTTACATTTTTCTCTTTTCCTTTTATAAGTGATGATGATCCTAGCACATGGGTCAAAGATTATGTACTATCGACGGAGATGGATCATGTACAGCGGGCCATATTAACAAGATTTTCCTCCCAAGTGATACATGGTCTGTGATGAGTCATTTTAAGTCTGTCTCTACGATAAATGCAGCTGAAGAAGGTTGCACACACTTTCTAGTTTTGGGAAACGGAAGGCTGAGGTTGGGACACACGGGGTTTGAGAAGGGCCAGCACATCGAACCATCACCCCTCCTGCTCCAGGGGAGCAAGCAGAGGACACCCTCTCACCAGGGCTCGAGCCACAGATCCAAAAGTTTCCGACCCCAGTGGGACCAGGACAGGCTGGGAGAGGAGGAAGAGGAGCAGGGCTGCACCGGGGAGGCTTGAGGGACCCAGAGGTGCCCAGAACATCCTCCCACTCGAGCGAAGGGCAGGGGGACAGTGCAGGGACCCAGGGGCTGGCCCAAGCACGCTCCACACGCCCCAGCAGCACTCCTGCTCCTCTGGAGCTTCCCACCAAGGGATGTGCTTGTCACAGATACGTCGGTCCTATGTTCAAGTGTCTGCAGAAAGTGAAACTGTAAACTACTCATTGGAACGCTGCCCTCCAGCCACCCACCCCATGCCACCGAGATGAACGTTTTCTTAAAAAAAAAATAAAAAGGTCATTCATCTATTACCTGTATTGGAAACTTAAAAAAAAAAAACCAACCCCAAACCCCAACAAAGAGTCAGTGAGGCATTAAACACCAAGTGTAGCAACCCTCTCTTAAAAAAGAGCCTAGCATCCATTTCAAAACAGTGACAAAGTGACATAACCAGTCTCAGAGGAGACAGGAGAAAATAAGCATTGCAAACACAGCTTGCTACATTTACAGTTTTCATTTTTTTCTTTTTTTTTTTTTTTTTTTCCCTTTTTGATAAAATATCTGGAAAGGCATTAACAGCTAGAAGGCCCCCTCTGCGCTGCCGTGCGGACGTGTGGCAGGAGACTGAGGTTAACGCATCGTTTTGTTACAGTACAGGAGACCAGGCCCCAGCAGGACGAGCAGCTGCTCAGCTCCAGGGACCCCAGGTACAAGCCTTCAACGGGGGTGCGAGGGGGCAGCAGGAAGAGGGACAGACAGGCAAACGGAGCAGCAGGATTGTTACTTTTTACTCACCCCCATCCCCAAATTATCATGTAAAAGCAACAAAGCCTCCTCTAAAACATCTTCCACCTCCTGCCAGAGCTCTGCAGCTGCAGTCACCGCCTGTGTCCCAAAGAGGGGCTGACAGGCAGGGCCTTGGGGCGGAGCAG
>NW_008612138.1:0-2863 GCF_000691845.1 Merops nubicus | reverse complement strand
GGTCCCATGGCCTCTCCTGCCCTTCCGAAAGCGCCAGGGTCCCCCCGGCCGGGCTGGTGCCTCGGGAACTGCAAGATGGGTCCATGCTCCCAGGAGCACACCGACCGACCGCACCACTCAAACTAAAACAAATTATAAAAGAAGCACAAAACATGATTGTGGTGAAGCATCCAAGCTAAAGCAAGGCCAAACTCCCTCTGCAGCACGAGGGCAACAGCTTCCTCCAAAGCAAAACCCCCCTGGCCAGGTGTCCCTTTGTCCGGTGGTGGCAGAGTCACCAGAACCGTGGTGATGTCTTCTCCCTCAGCTACACAGTGAGGCCAGAGGGGCCCTGCAGACCCGACCCCCTGCGAGCCACAGCCCCCTGCCACCACCCCCGCGGTGACCGGTGGGCATCGCAGCCTGGCGAGAGCAGGAGCTGAGGGCCCCACGCCCCTCTCTGCCTTTCCTTTGCTCCCTGGCCACGCTCCTGCCCGACAGCCTGTGAAACAAGGCACACAGCCCAGAGCCCCAGAGGGTGGTGGGACAGCCAGGATTGCTCCTGACCCACCTTCCCCTGGGAAACGGGGGGTTTCCATGCCAAGCCCTCAGCCACGCGGATGGACAAACCACTGACTCACTGGAGGGGTGGGGGGAACTCTTCCATGCCAAGACTAGAGTCTCAACCTTTAAAACTAATAAAATAATTTAACATCAGTTCAGATTTGGGGAAATTGTCTCTGGGAAATGTCTTACTTCCTCTTCCCAAGCAATTCCACAGTCTGCTCCACAAGCAACAGCTCCACAGCAGAAGCTCATTCCTCCTCATTTCCTATTTAACTTGTTACTGAAATGCAAACAGAACTGGCTTCAAAAGAGAACATGCACCACGAAGAGGAGCATCGGGACACAGCAGCAAGCACCACCTGCAGCACGTCCAGACCCCCTTCCACTTGCAAACAACCAGCAACCCATCTCTAATGTCCTTGATCAAACCCTCTGAGGCTCCTCCTTCTCAAATCAGGGACAAGCCCGGCTGCATCCATAACCTCAGAGATCTGACTCCAGCTCACGAGGGGAAATCCAGAGATAACAGTCACGGCCGCAGAACTGTACAAGTGTTTCTTGTCTGTCTGGCCCAGCTGCCACCCTGCAGCCCCCCAGCACTGCTGCTGTAACAGAGCAAGCCACAGACCCAGGCAGCCTGGCACCCCAAAATCAGGCCTGCGAGCAATACCACGCTGCAGGACAACACGGCTGGGTTGGACAGACCAGGGCAGGATCACACCACCAGGAAACAGTGAAGTAGCAGCTACCCAGCCTCACTCAAACCCAGCTGTGGTTTCCATTCTAGCAGCAGTTCACAAAGCTGCTCCACACGGTCCAGTCCACCTTCCCCCTCCTCCTAAAGCAGCATCCTCAACACAGCGTTGGTTTGGGAAGGTGGGAACTGCAACAAGGGCCCTGCGAGCAGCTGTAGCCCAACTTGCCCAAGCTCATCCTCTTGGGTGCTCTCACCCACCAGGCCCACAGCCATATGGGGACAGCTCTGGAGAGGTGATTCCTCCTCCCAGCCATGAGACACCGCACTGGAGCAATGGGATGCCTTGGGAAAATGCTGCTCATTACCAGCTGGTGACTTTGCAGAAGTAACACAATTAGCCGTGCCCTCCATCAGCCCAGTGCAGCACCTGCTCTGCACAGAGCACACCTTGCAGCTCAAGGACAGGGTGCTGCAGCCCCAACCAAGCCAGCTGCAAAACGGGTATCCTGACCCAGGAGATGGAGCACAGTGGCAGCAAGGCAAGCAGCTCTGGCTGGAAAAGAGCTTCTACCCTTACAGCAGCAGTGTGGCTTTCTAGTGCTGGTTTTGGGCTCCAGGAGCAGATCTTCTCTGACATGAAGGAACACAACATTAGGAGTCTGGGGAGGGTTTACCTGCCAAAGGCCACCAGGTGCTGGGCAGAGGAGCAGAGTAGATGCCACAGCAGCTCTGCAGCCAATGCCTTGCCTCAGCCAAGCAAGGAGCAGCATGGGGTTACCTCAGCCCTTGGAGATGCACAGAGATGCTGCCCCGAGCCGGAGACTCCAGGCAGGCCCCTGCAGACATGACGCACAAGGAAGCCCAGGCGAGAGCCCTCCTTGGCCGGGCAGGTCTCCTGCTGGCACCAGCAGCCCCGGGGCGGTGATGGCTGCAGGAGGCCAAGCCCCCCAGGGCTGTGTCCTTCCCTTGTCAGGCTGCGGCATGACGTGGCACCAGGGACACGCCAGCCCCCCGGCTCGCTCGAACTACCAGTCCCTCCAGCTGCTGCGACACCTCACTCACCCCCAGCCACGCTGGAGGCACAGCCTGGGGCAGCCCAACCTCCTGCCCCAGCCTGCCCACAGCAGGCACAGGGGGGTCCGTGAGCAGGTACAGTCGCTGTTGCAGGGAGGATGCTACAATGGTATATACACAACACAGCAGCTTCAGCTACTTCATGAGCACAAGTCTTAGATTTGACTGCCCTTGGCACCTTCCCCCTGGAGCAGCAGGGCTGGCAGAGGGTCTCCACAAGGGGGGAGGCATCCGAGCGAGCTCCAGGGTCAGAGGAAAGGCCGCTCTCGGCAGCGATGCCGCCAGGAGTCTCTGGGCCGGGGGTGCTGAGAGCCCAGCATGCCCCAGGGTGTTGGAAGCCAGCGAGTCTCCCCGGGCCAGCTCCACCATAAGGCAACTTCTTTTTTTTTTGTGTTGGTTTTTTTTTTGGCAGCGATGCCGCCAGGAGTCTCTGGGCCGGGGGTGCTGAGAGCCCAGCATGCCCCAGGGTGTTGGAAGCCAGCGAGTCTCCCCGGGCCAGCTCCACCATAAGGCAACTTCTTTTTTTTTTGTGTTGGTTTTTTTTTT
>NW_008612137.1:616-960 GCF_000691845.1 Merops nubicus | reverse complement strand
CTCAGCTGGTGTCTAATAAATGCCTAGTGCCCGCGCCCCCGGAGTGTTTCTTCACAGAGGCTCCTGCCTCTGCAAATGCTGCTGGAGCCACAGGAGGCAGACGCTCACCATCCACCCCTGTGTCCATGCAGCATCACCATGGCATGGCACAGCCCAGCATCATGTGGGTGCCCATCAGTGCTGGGGATGCACCAAACGTGCTGCTGGTGCTGTTGGAGGCACGTGCCGAATGCCACAGCTAAATCCTGTGCCTGGGGTGTGTGCCAAGGTGCCACCAGCAGTATATTCTGAGCTGGCACGGTCCACGCCGTGCTGCTGTGTGCCACAGCAGTGTGTCGCTGAGA
>NW_008612137.1:0-293 GCF_000691845.1 Merops nubicus | reverse complement strand
CTGTGGGAGCAGCTCCAGGGTTCCCAGCACAGCCACCACCCCGTGTGCCTGGCCAGGCAGTCACCAGGCCAGGACAACCTCCAGCTTGCCACCGGACTGGGTCAGTACGGGAGCAGCGGCGGCCGGGACAGCCCCCCAGGGACTCAGCGATGCCAGGTCTGTGCCACGAGACGCATCGGGGCTGGTGAGCGGGGCGCACGTGGCGGGGGACAGCCCCATGGGGCTTCATCCACACAAGAGGTCGGGCCACCATGGAGCCAACCAATGCCCTCCCCAACACCTCCAGTAATGGC
>NW_008612136.1:7954-11113 GCF_000691845.1 Merops nubicus | reverse complement strand
GGGACACCAGAACTGGACACAGCATTTAAGGAGGGGTCTCAACAGCAGAGTAAAGGGGGAGAATCACCTCCCTTGACCTGCTGCCCACACCCCTCTTGCTGCACCCGGGGATGCAGTTGGCCTTTGGGGCTGCAGGAGTGCACTGCTGGCTCATGTGGAGCTCCTGGGATTGGCCTGACCCAGGGGCAGGACCTGGCCCAGTGCCTTGAACCTCATGCAGGTGGCATTGGCCCATTTCTCAAGCCTGTCAGGGTCCCTCTGGGTGGCCTCTCATCTCCTGAGCAAGTCCACAGCACCACCCAGCTTCGTGTCAGTGACAAACTTGGTGAGGGTGCAGAGGAGTCCTTGAGTTCTTCAGCTTCCTTCTCACATTAGGGAGTTCCCTGCAGCACAGAACCTTCCAAGCCAGGGTGTGGGGTGTTTGTGACATGTCAGAGTTACTGCCCTGAGCCATAGAGCTGGACAAGACCTCTAAGATCAAGTCCAACCATCACCCAGCACTCCCACAACCACTAAACCATGTCCCAGAGTGCCACGTCCACTCATTGTTTGAACCCCTCCAGGGGTGGGGACTCCACCACCAACCTGGGCAGCCTGGTCCCATCTTCAATCCCCTCTTTCAGTTAAGAAATTCTTCCTAACATCCAACCAGAACCACCCCTGGCACAATTTAAGCCCATTTCCTATCATCAGTTCCTTGGGGGAGGATTGCTGAGTGTCTCAGAGCTGTTGCTGTCAAGGATTCCTGCACTCCTGGGAGGGAGCAGAGCTGCCTGGAGTGTTCCTCTTCCTCTTTTACTCCTCCTCCATCACTTTGCAGAGGTCCAGGATCCAGGTGTGGCTTTATGAGCAAGTGAACATGAGGATAGAAGGCTGCATCATCGTGAGTATCCTGCTGCCCCCTTCTCTTTGCTTTTATTTTAGACTTAAAACTTTTCCTTCCTGCCGAGAGAAAACAGCACAAGGTGGGGGGAATCCTTCCCCCTCTCCAGTCTTAACGTTACTAAGCCGTACTTAGCAGCATGTCTGAAGGGAGCTGGTCTTGTTGCTTGGCCTGCTGACTGTTTTTTGGGTGGCTTTCAGGGCTTTGATGAGTACATGAACCTGGTGCTGGACGATGCAGAGGAGATTCACTCCAAGACGAAGTCGCGGAAGCAGCTGGGTGAGTGAGGGAGCTGCTGGGACAAAGCAGGGGACAGGTCCTGAGCCTGAAGGACAGCAAGCAGACCCTGGCTGTGCCTCTCTTCCTGCTGCTTCTGCTGCAGGAGAATCTCTGCCCCAGCCTGGGTTTTGTCTTTCCAACCTGTGTGACAGTGTACAGGTTATTTCTGCAGTCAGGGGGGCTGCAGGGGCTCAGACAAACTCCTCTGGGCTGTATTGAACACAGATGGCCCTGAGCAGCTCTGGGACTTGTTGTGTCACCTCCCAGGTGAAGCCAGGAGCCCTCTGGATGGTGGTGGTAGGTATTGGTCACCTGCTGAGGAGGATGAGTAGTGGCTTGTGGGCTCCTGGTTGGGCTTAGTGCTGCTCAAACACTGAGGGCCAGAGCAGAGGTTGTTGGATCCCAGTGTCACACAGTGTGGTGGGGTGGGAAGGGACCTCTGGGGATCATCTCATCCAATCCCCCTGCTCCAGCAGCTCACCCACAGCAGGGTGCCCAGGGTCACAGCCAGGCAGGTTTGGGATCTCTCCAGAGCAGGAGACTCCACAGCCTCTCTGGGCAGCTGCTCCAGGCTCTGCACCCTCACCCCAAAGAAGTTTCTCCTCCTGCTGAGGTGGAACCTCCTGGGTTCCAGTTGGTGCCCGTTGCCCCTTGTCCTGTCGCTGGGCACCACTGACCAGAGTCTGGCCCCAGCCTCTTGCCCCTTATGGGCCCGTTAGCTCTTGCTCAGCACTGCTCAGCTGTCCTGTGGATGACTTTGTGCAGCCACCTTTGAGCTGTGAAACGTTCCTGGAGAACAAGAGGGTATTGCCAGAGCTCAGAGCCCATTTCTCTCTAATGGCCCTTTTCCTTTCTCTGTGTTGCAGGTCGGATCATGTTAAAAGGGGACAACATCACCCTCCTACAGAGCGTTTCTAACTAGGATTTGTGGTTCTTCACTTGGAACCCTGCCTCCCGTGCTTCAGGGTGGATAAAGTGTTAGTAGGAGCAGGACCAGGTAGTAGAGGGGGAGTTAGGTGTAACTGGGGCCACGAGCAGTGTGGAAACTGCACGTTCCCTCCTGCAAGCAATGGGGTTTTTTTTGTAGTTTGAAATGATGCACAATGTATTTCACAAATAAACATTTTTCATGTTAACTAGAAAGGAAAATCTGCTTGTTTCCAGCCTGGGGCCCCTTCTGTGGGCAGAGAAAGGGGAGGAAGGTGTTGAGCTTGCTTTGCAGAGTGGATCTGAGAGGTCTTGGGTGGGTGTCTGTGTGTTCTGGAGTGTTCCATCTGTGTTAGGTGGGTGTGGGGGCTTGTTCAGGACCCCCCCAGCGACCTGCTGCTGGGGTTGACGTGGTTCTAGTGAGGGACTTGGGGCTGTGAGGAGACAATCCAGCATCTGCCAAACTTTACTGGTAGTCATGCTTGTCAAATAACTTTTATCTGCAGGCTGAGGAAGCAGAGAGGGCATTGGTTTGGATTAAATCTGTAGGTTTGGGCAGTCTCTAGACTCTTGGCTCAGTTGGGATATCGGATCTATCAGTTGGGTTTTTATCATGTTGGGTGATTTTTATTATCTGAGGATCTGGCTGTTGAGCTGAAGTTTCCACAAAAGAGCTGAGCTGCTTCTCACGGCACCAAAACGAGTTCCATGGCTTCCTTGGGAGGACAAGTCCCCTCTGCTGCTCTTCAGAACTTAAATTCATGCCTTATCTTAAGCATGAAAAGGAATCCATTTAAAGCCAGGGGTAGAAATACGTGAGACTTGTGCCAGAGATTGTTCCACATGCTTCTCCCTCTCCTGGAAGTCTGGAAATTCACCTGCCTGCATCTCTTGGTTGCAGCCAGACCTTGAGGCTCTCTAAAAGCTCAGACTCTGGGAGTGTAGAGTCTTTCATCTTGAAGTGACTTTGAAGGAATCATTTCTCTTTCCAAGTGTGTGCAACCTTTTACTAATTGTCTTTAGAAAAAAGATCATTTAATGGGATGTGTTGGATCACATCACTTGGCTCC
>NW_008612136.1:7184-7920 GCF_000691845.1 Merops nubicus | reverse complement strand
CCACCCTCCTCCTCCTTCTCCTGGTGTGCCCGTGGCCACCAGCAGCTGCTCTGTGAGAAGAGCTGGGCTGGTCAGCAACTCCAACTGCTGCACTTCAAGGCACCCTGATGCTTCCTGAAGCTCCTCAGGCACCCTGATGCTTCCTGGAGCTCCTCTGCTGGTTGATATCATGGGATCCATGGCAGTGGAAGGCAGTGTTGGAGCAGGTTGGTGCTGGGGGGAATTCAGTCCACGCTCATCAGCTCTGCAGCATCTCATGATAAGGCCCCAAAACAGGCAGTAATGATGAGCCTGGGGGAGCTGCAGAAGAAAAGGAGAAGCTGCCCAGCAGGAAGCCTGCAGGAGAGGCAAACACCCCAGCCTTTGCCAGGCCTGGCTTCCCAGGAACCTCTTGTCTGTCCTCATCAAAACCACAGCACTGACTCATCTAAACGCTTGCCGATCGATTTTTGTTGGCGTTTTTTAACCCCGAGCCCTCCCAGCTCCCTGAGCGACTCCGAGCTGCAGGAGGAGCCGAGGGAGCCTTTGCCAGGCCTGGCTTCCCAGGAACCTCTTGTCTGTCCTCATCAAAACCACAGCACTGACTCATCTAAACGCTTGCCGATCGATTTTTGTTGGCGTTTTTTAACCCCGAGCCCTCCCAGCTCCCTGAGCGACTCCGAGCTGCAGGAGGAGCCGAGGGAAGGGCCCCGTGAGCCGCTGGGGCCACCCGGGCCAGCGTGCGGGTCCGTCCCCG
>NW_008612136.1:4352-6636 GCF_000691845.1 Merops nubicus | reverse complement strand
CGGCCGCTGCACAGAGCACCCGGAGCTGCTGGGTCCAGGCACCTCACCCGCCCCCTGGGGTGTCCTCCAGACGGGGATGAGGAGTAGAAGGTGCTGAGCAGGAGGCAGCAGAGCAAGGTAGAGTGAACTCTTACAGCGGGGCTGTCCAGAGAGCTCCTGTCTCTTGCCTTCCTGCTGCCTTGAAGCCTCTTTGGGTTGTGCTTTTCCCAGTTGTGCTTTTCCATAAGGTGCAAATTCCTTCCCCTGCAGGGTGGGGGGCGTGTAGAGGCTTCTTTGGAAGGTGCCTGAAGGTTTGGTGGTGAGGAGTAGCCCCGTGCTGGGCTGTTGCAGTGGGCTGGGGTGTTGTGGAGCAGACCCCCCCCCTTCTCCAGGGCCCAGGGCGCCCGTGCTGGGGTTTGCCAGGGGAAGGTTCCTCACTGCTCCCAGCACTCCCATCACAATCCAAACTGGAGCTTTAGGTGCCACCTCACCCCACCTGGTTGTTGGTTCCATGGAAAAAGAGCTGGCTCCTAAAAAGCTGAGGGATGGTGACCTGCAGTGAGGATGGCACAGGTTAGACCAGGCAGAGCTCTGTGCCAGGTGGCATTCTGGCTTGAGACCACTGCCCTGGTAGTGCCAGGCAGATGAGAGCCCCCTCAGATCCCAGCAAAGCTCTGCAGTGGTCCATTTTTATTCTTTCTTAAATGTCTTAGCACCTTGAACAGCACTGGAGGGTGCCTGGGGGAAATATTTGTCCTTTTTTCTCTGTCTGTGGCTTTGGGGTTCTGGGAAAAAAGCTGCATTCCTTCCCTTGGGCACTTGGGGATTGCTGGGCCAGGCCCAGCCCAGTTCTTCTGTGGGCTGAGACTCTCTGTGCTTGTGAAAGAAGCCCCCGAGGAGGGAGGCAGAGTGGTCTTGCCTTTCCAGAGGGAAATGATTTCTCCCTGGTTCTTTGGCAGGGTGCAGTGAATTTGTAGGGATATTTTATATATGCTCGAGCCTAACCCCCTGACCCAACCCCCTGCCTGCAGGTTGGGGTCTTCCCTGTCTCTGGAAAGGTGTCATCACCCTCCTGCTCAGGCTGCAGGGGTTGGAGTTGGGCTCCTTGGGCAGGATGTGGCTCTGTGCTGACAGGAGCACTGCAGACAGGAGCAGAGACTCTGCTGCTTGCTGAGCTTGGGCCACCTCCAGCCTTTACCATCTTTTCAGGCCCGTGACCTGTAAAATAAGGGAAGGGGGAGGTGGGATGTGTAGCTGCATGGGTTGGACAAGGGGAAAATCTCTTCCCCTGTTGTGCTCTCTCACTGCCCTTGATCCCACAGAGCTCCCTTCTCCCCCAGCCTCGTCACCTCGTGCTTTAGTGCACATTATCTGGGAACTTATTTCAAGTGCTGGTATGTTTTAAGGATTGTGTGCCTAAAAATAATAGTATCAAACCTTCAACACAGTGGAAGGTCAAGGACTCCCAACGGCTTAGAAGCTGTCCCCTTAGGGCAGCATCTGAGTATGGAAAACTTGTGTGGAGGGCTGGGGGAGAGCAGCCTTCAAGCTCTCCACTGCTCTCCTGAATTCCCTGCCTCTTCTTGTTCCAGCCCCGCGTGGGGATGGGACCCTTTGGGATCAGTTTTGCCAAAATTTGGGCAAGAAAACTACTCTTGTTGGCTGAAGTCGAGGCTGGTGCCCACCACAAGCAGGTCAGCTGCCGGGAGGAGTTTGCCAGACAGCCATTTCACCCTCCTTCCCCCTCCCCAAAAACATAAAAGCTCTCTGCACAAAGCCTCTCGTGGCTCCCGGTGCCAAAAACTGGCTCCAGCAGGTTTTGTTGGTGGCAGTGCCCTCCGTTGGCAGCCCACACACAAGGTGCCCA
This sequence comes from Merops nubicus, assembly GCF_000691845.1. NCBI lineage: Eukaryota > Metazoa > Chordata > Aves > Coraciiformes > Meropidae > Merops > Merops nubicus. The sequence continues at coordinate 4,790 of NW_008612136.1, read as the reverse complement.
GCATGGCTACCCCCCCGCGGGGCCTTTTCACATTCATACCCACCAGGGGCATCGTTCCCATTGTTTGTAACATCTCTTGGAAAAATGAGTCACGGGCATTTTGCCTGCCCTCAGCAGGGAGACTCTTGAACGAGCAGCCCCCGCCCCCCGCCCCGCGGCCTCCTCGCAGAGCAGCAACCCCCCCCTCTGTGCCAGCAGCTCGCCTCACTCCCCCCAAATCAGCCCAGGTTACCCCTTTTTTTGCCAGCAATAACCCAGGGAGGGTCCCGTTCCCCCATCCCCCAAGCCTGCGTGGAGTTTAGACCGAGGTCTCAGAGCAAACTCCACCACCCTGTTCCCCTAAGTCTTTTTTCCACCCTGTGCCTGGAGCTGCAGTTTTGAAGCCTGTTTTCCCTGCACTTGTCTCTGGGCCGTGTTTGTACCCAGCACAGCATCAAG
>NW_008612136.1:2420-4280 GCF_000691845.1 Merops nubicus | reverse complement strand
AGCTGTAAATAATTGCCACTCACTGCAGGATTGGGGGTACAGAGGCTGTTCAACGAAGCCATGAGGGAGCTTCAGGGCTCGTTTTTTAAAAATATATATATTTTATTTGTTGAGGATAGGTTGAGACTAAGAAATTTTATAGAATGAGGGTGGGGAGCCCCTGGCCCAGGCTGCCCAGAGAGGTGGTCGCTGCCCCATCCCTGGAACCACCCCAGGGGAGGTTGGCTGGGGCTCTGAGCACCCTGCTCTAGCTGGGGATGTCCCTGCTCAGGTCTTGCACTAAATGACCTTTAAAGGTCCCTTCCCAGCCAACCCAGTCTGGGATTCTACTCTCCTGGGAGGATTTATTAACACCCAGGACACTCAGAGGTTTGGCCACCAGAGAAGCCGCATGAGCTGAGGCTTTGCAGCCCTTCAGAAGCAGATTGAGCCTTCCTGCAGGTCCAGCCCTGATTCTGGCTGCTGCTTTTTCACAATTTTGCCTTATCTGCTGTTCTTCCCTCTCTCTCCTGCCAAAGAGGAGCAATATCTAACAGTCCCCTGGGGGGGTGGTGGCTGATGGAGTGCTGTGATGTCCTCAGCTGAGTGGAACAGCACAGCACACCGACCTGCTGTCTCTGCAGCTCTCCTGCTGCCAGGCAATCTGCTTCCTCAATAAATCCCACTCTTCTGGGGACATTTCTTCCCTGTGCTCCCCGTCGGGTGGGTTGGGAGTCAGGGAGACTATTCAGGTGGTGGTTTTTTCACCTTGTAAGCCGAGCTGGGCAGCTGGGGAGGGGTCTTAAAGGGTTGCTGGACGTTGGTTGCGTTTTGGACGTTAAGGTGCTGTGAAATAGAGGGGAAGTTTGTGCAGCTGCTGTGCCACACAGAGCCCAGGATCCTCCACTGAGCTGGGGTATAGAACCATAGAATCATTTGGGTTGGAGGAGAACGTTCAGATTATCCCCAACCCTTCCCCCAGCACTGCCAGGTCCCCACTGCCCCGTGTCCCTCACCCCACATCTCCACGGCTTGGAAACCCCTCCAGGGGTGGGGACTCCACCAGTGCCCTGGGCAGCCTGGCACAGCCCTGGACAACTCTTTTTGGGCAAGAAATCATCCTTCACCTCCAACCTCAACCTCCCACGTGCCCGACGGTGCTTTGTGGCAGCAGCACCTGCAGAGCAGAGGCTGCTCCTGGGGCCCCCCTCTGCCCGGTGCAGGTGCTGGGGGGACAGGAGGGCAGTGCCAACGGGAGCCCTGCTGTGGTGGAGATGGGCTGGGGAGTTAGCAGCAGAGCAGCTCCCAGCATCCGCCCCCGAGGAGGCTTTGTTCTGGGGGTGGGGGGCACGGCAGAGCGTGCTGCAGGGCTGCCTCCTCCCCCCAGCACGGTGTTTTGGAGCCCATCCCTTTATCATAAATCAACAACAGAGCTAATATTCATCTCGAGGAAGTGAGATAAGATCAGAGCCCAAGGTGGGCTCCGAACCGGCTGCATCAGACATGCACCAATTTGGGGGGGGCAGTGGGAAGAGGAGGGGGGGGGGCTGCGGTAGGATCTCTTTATCAGAGAGGAAATTGCACTAGTGGAGGGGGAGAGAGCACGTGTGTGTGTGTGTGTCTGTGTGTGTCTGGGCCCTGTGTGTGCACAGTTGTGCAAAGGACACTTGCCAGGAGCCTGGAGGAGCCCCCAGAGCAGGATGGACGTGGTGCCAGCCCCTGGGGTTGGCACAAACACTGATCCCTGTGCATCCAGGCCCCTGGGCTCTGCCCAGCCCCATGCAGAGCTGCTCACTGCCCCAAGGGGCTGAGAACAACCCCCCAGGAGGCTCAGGAGTGATGGCAGAGGCAGCCAAAGCAAGCACAGGGCTGCCCAGGGGG
>NW_008612136.1:404-2383 GCF_000691845.1 Merops nubicus | reverse complement strand
TTTGGTACCCGGAGTGTTTGGCCTCTGTGAACTCCTCCTGGGGGGAGGACACATCCCTGAGCTCCCCAGGGGAGCCAGGACCCATCACCCTTTGTCACACTTTGCCTGGCTCTCCCAAATAACTCCTATTGATCCCCAAACAAACCCCTGGGTGCTGTTTCCACAACTTAATCTTGCAGGCAGTGGAGAGGCAAGGTCCACTCTCATCTTCTGATTAGAAGCCGAGGGGATTCCCAGGATTAAAACACACGCAAACAAATCCAGGTTGAATTTATTAGCTTTATTACCTTGATTAGCTGCCCTTGCTTCCCTCTCTTTGAAAAACCCCACCCCTGTTGTTTGCTCTTGCAAAGCCAAGCTGGGGCTGGGGCTACCAACAGCCTGGGCTGGGCTGTTGCCCCCTGAGGGGACCAGCCCAGGGGGTCTGCTGGTGCAGGGGCAGCACTGGGGTGCACTTGGGGAGTGGGGAAGGACACTGGGTGGCAGCTGATCCCAGCCTGGAGCCTGGGCAGCCTCTGGGCCCTCCGGTGAGAGGGCTGCAATCCAGGGACTGGGATGTGCCAGCTCTGCCAGCTCATCTGGGACCTCCCTGTGGGTTATTTGGGAGGGTGGTCGGACCCCTGGGAAGGAGTTTCTGTTGGGTCTGAGCCCAGCTCCCTGCCTGGTGCTGGGGCATGATAGCAAAGCTGTCCCAGGCTGACTGGAAATAGTGTGGCCAGCAGGACTGGGGTAAGGATTGTCCCCCCTGGATTCAGCACTGGTGAGGTCACATCTCAAGTTCTGGGGTCAGTTTTGGGCCCTTCACGCCCAGAAGGACCTTGAGGGGCTGGAGCATGGGCAGAGAAGGGCAACAAAGCTGCTGGGGAAGGGTCTAGAGCCCAAGTGTGGGGAGGAGCAGCTGAGGGAGCTGGGGGTGCTGAGCCTGGAGCAAAGGAGGCTCAGGGGAGACCTTCTGGCTCTGCACAGCTCCTGACAGGAGCCTGGAGCCAGGGGGGGGTCGGGGTCTGCTGGGCTCTGCTCCCAAGGGACAAGGGACAGGACAAGAGGAAACAGCCTCAAATTGCCCCAGGGGAGGTTTCAGTTGTCCCTGAGGAACAATTTCTTGCCCTGGAGGGTTGCCCAGGGCTGTGCCAGGCTGCCCAGGGCAGGGGTGGAGTCCCCACCCCTGGAGGGGTTTCCAAGCCGTGGAGATGTGGGGTGAGGGACACGGGTCTGTGCTGGGGGAACAGACTGTGATCTGAAAGATCTCTTCCAACCCAAAGGGTTCTGTGATTTTCTGACTGAGTTTGCAGGGTGGGCACAAGCTTCCCCCAGCTGAGCTCTGCCCAGCCCCAGCCCCCTCCTGGGGCTCAGCCTGGGCTCCCAGCCCCTGTGAGCAGCCCCTTGCTGAGAGGGTCTCTTGGGTGGGGGAGTGTATCTCTTCCCTGCCCATCCCTCTCCCAGCCCAGCTCGGGCACTGCCCGGTGTGCCAGGGCAGCAGCAGGCTCCAGAGGCAGCTCCCTGCCCCCTCCCTCGGCTTTTGCATAGCACCCAGATTTATTTTTACATAGGAAGGAGCTAGGCAAATAAATCCTGGGCCTGGGATGCTGCCCCAAGGGTGAAGGGAGGACCCTGAGCTGCGTTGTCCTTTCTCAAGTCCCTTTGATGGCCCCAAGTCCTTTTTCATGGTGCTGATGGAGAGGACAAGCTCTGCTGCAGGCAGCCCCTTGCTGTGGGGGCCAGGGGGTCCTTGGGGGACGCTGGGTGGTGAGAGGAGGCAGCAAACCCAAAACGTGGGGCCGTTGGCAGGTGACCAGGGTGCATCCCCTGCTAGCACAGAGGTGGGAGCAGCAGCAAATGCAGCTGGGGAGGCAGCAGGGCCACAGCCCCACCCTGCCCCTGCGGCTCCTGCTGTAAACGTGGGGTGGGTTTGAACCCCCCCACACCCTGGCACGGGTTTGCCAGAGTCTGGAGGGATGGGGAGAGTGATCTCAGCCCCT
>NW_008612136.1:0-217 GCF_000691845.1 Merops nubicus | reverse complement strand
ACACGGAGCCTGCCTGGCCCTCGGGAAACCTCCATCCACTGCGCGGCTGGGATCTGCAGCGAAAGCAAACAATGGGATCCCCAGGGACAACAATGCCCCATTGTCCTTTGAAGCCATAACAATGAGACAATAGACCACAGTCTGCTCCCTTTATTCCCAGGCATGCCCCCACCCCACCCCCTCAAGCCCCGGGGCTGTCCGTGTTCGGGGGGGGGGG
>NW_008612135.1:17250-18616 GCF_000691845.1 Merops nubicus | reverse complement strand
CGGGAGGCGGACGGGGCGGTGTGGAGCCCGGGAGCAGCGCTGAGCTTTGGGGAAAACCCCGTCCCGCCGGCCGCTTGCCTTCCCCCCGCAAGGCCTGTGCCTCCTCCTCGCTGCCTGCTCCTCGCAGGGTCGGCGTGACCGCGAGGAGAGGGGAACGATCAGCCCCCGACCTGCCCGAGGCGTGGATAAACACGAGAGCGCTCTGTCCTTGGAGACTGCTGACGGCTGCGGAACGTCCCCCTCCCTCCAAGGCCCCTGAGTGGTGCCCAGGCTCAGGGCAGCCCCGGCTCGGGCACGGCCATCGGGAGGTGCCAAGCAGATCTCGGAGCTGCTTTCCAGCCACCAGCACCCCAGGCAGGATGGAGGATGTGACATTTACATGGGCACGGGGAACAAGGGGACGCCAGGAGCTGAGACTGAACGTGGGGATGTGCTGTGCCCTACTGAGCCAGGCTCCCCTCATCCTGCCTGCTTCCCCAGGCTTGTCACGTCCAAGAATGCGCTGCCACTTCCTTACTGAGCCCAGTCCAAGCTCACCTTGTCTTCACCTCTTCCAGTCAAGCTCCTGGCTGCCTTAGCCATGGTCATGTACTAAATCACTGTGGCTAGAATGGGTGTTGTTGTGTATCTGTGTCCCATCCCTATACTCACTCTGGTATATGGATTTCTGTAGTGCCCAGGAGGAGGCAGAATGGAGGTCCTGGAGGAAAAGGAGGAAGAGGAGCAAAGAGAGGAAGAGCTAAAGGCTTCGGAGATCAGTGATAACCTTCAGGATATGGAGATGAAGGTGTCTGTGGAGCAAAACTATGTTCCAAGTGTACCGTAAGTCACGTGCATCTGTCAGTTACTGGGTTGACCAGAGATGGTCCCTTTGGGGTCCACGGGGAGATGGCAGACGTGTGGGTGGCACGTGTGGTCCCCTTGTGCAGGGAGGGGAGTTAGTGAGTTTCCCGTGCCTGGTGTGCGTGTCCATGCGTGGGCACGTGTGAGCCAGACAAGGTAACTCACTTCGTTGGATGTTTGTTCACTGCTGTATCATGGCACCGTCTAAAGATCCTTGGGTGTATATCAGCTCGCTATCACTCCACTGAGGCTTGGCTATGTCAAAATCATGTCCTTGGATAGGATCCCCACTTTTTCCCTGGGAAACATGGAGCCCTTACCACGTTTCTGTAGCAGGTCATCTTTCCTGAATTGCTTCTGGCTTATTACCCGTGTCTTATCTGTCTGCCTTCTGCTGCCCTGGAAGTGATTTTGACTGGAGTTCCATTGACACATCCCAGTTGCCCTCCTCGTACAAGACAAATTCGCTGAAGGAAAAGAAGCTGCTGCACATAGCTGCCCATTTCCTCCAGCAGTACACTCA
>NW_008612135.1:14431-17219 GCF_000691845.1 Merops nubicus | reverse complement strand
GCTCGTCCTCCACCCAGTCAACGAGTGTGGCGTGGAGGTATGGGGTGCTGTGGGGCTAGGCCACCGTGCAGGGGGCAGGTGGCTTCCGTGGTGCCATATTCTGGGGAACGACAGTGGCTCTTCCTGCCCTCCCTCCTGGCCAAAGGGAATGGGAACCCCATAGCTATGCCCGCAGCTCCCTCAGCAGCCACACAGCCTCCCAGGAACACCCCAGCTGCCCAAATCCACAGGCATGTTGTACCACGCACATGGTGGTGGTGCCATGTGGGCCTTGGGCAGCTCACAGCCTCCAGCAGGATGCTTAGGAAACAGAGTAGATGAAAGAAACACAAAGGAAAGTAAAAGAAACACACAAAATGGCTCAGTCACAGATATGGAGTGTGGATCCAGAGCTAGGTCTTATCTGAACTTTGCAGAAGTTAGAAGGAGGTAAATGTGGAAGTTTGTGGTTTGGTTTTGTTTAGGACTGAGCCCAAGCTGCCCAACTGTTGTCTAGTTCTGAACCTGGTGCTCCCCCAGGCATCTGAAATTCCTACTTTGGACCAGCTTTCCCCAACATTTATTGTATCATTAACATGCAAGGCAAAAAATGCTGGAGGATGTAAAAGGTGGAAAGGGCAGTAGCTCTTCATCTTGCTTGAAAACTGACAAGAGCTGTCTCACATCTCCAAAGTGTCTGAGAGGAGCTTGAAGTCTTAGGCACAGACGAGCACTCGGCCTCTCAACCCAATCTCAACCCCATGCAATTTCCTTCTCAGGACAGGTGGGGAGGGTTCCTGACACTGTTGGTACGCTCTCAGGAGGTCCTAAATGTGAGCTGCAACATCCAGGGGTGGTCTGAGGGTGGCTTTGGGCAGGAGACTCTGCCAGGCATCTATGTTGTCTAACTAAAGTCCTCTTGTTGCCCTGCAGAAGTTTGTGAGCACAACGGTGAGGCCGACGCTGCTGCCTTACACGGAGCTGTACCACTGGGATGGCTGTGCCAGCTTCGTCTCCAGTTACCTCACCATGGAGCCCCTCAAGTCCCCTATTGCACCGGTGAGCAAGGGGCTGCAGTCCCATCAGAAATAGCCCCGTAACAGAGGCCACAGAAGGGCCTCCCAGCAGGACACAATGCGGAAACCCCAGTAGCTGGGATTACAAGAGTCTTTGATCCATCATTCCCTTGTTACTGAGGTAACCCACTGATTTTCTGAGGCCCTGTGTGCTCTGTTTGGACCTGTAACCCCAGTACATGTAGTGCTATACCTGTCAAGCAATTAAGCACCATTTCTACAAGACTGGGCCTGACCCTGCTCTTGGTCACCCGAGATGACCAGCTGGTCTGCTGTGGGTTGAAATGGCTGACAAGCTTCCCCTCCAGAGACCAAAGGGAAACAAAGGGGTGTATAAAGCCTAGGGGATGATGCTTGATTCCAGCGACCCATTCTTAGGGGCTTTAAACATTGCTGTCCCAGTTCTGGGGATATTTTGGGGTGGCTCTAGACAGGCAAGAAGGAATGATGCCAGAGTTGGGGCTTGGCTGGTGTGAATCAGCTGAGGCACAGGGAGCACACTCTTTGCTAGCAAGGACTGTTGTTGCTCTGCAGAGTGCCCCCAACAATCTAGACCAGCTTCATGCTGGCTAAGTGTGTCCCAGGAGTCCCAGGGTCTCAAGAGGAACTCTGACACTTTGCAACCAACTCCGTATAGCAGGGATAGCTGTGATCCCCTGGGGTGATGTCTGAGATCTGGGAGCAGGCTGTGTAGAACATCCCTATGTGCAGTATGGGAGTGTTGATCCCTTTGCTTGCTCACTGGTGAGGGCCAGAAGAGGTCTCCAGTTCCCTCCCTTGAACGCTAATTTAGCTGATGCGTCTTTTGCTTTGTAATGCAGCGGACAGACCAGCTAGAGATTGAGGGAAGCCCCACTCCAGAGCTGTGGTTAGCATTAAGTTTTCAGAAGTTTGAGGGGCTTGCCCTGCCCATCACTACCTGCGGTTAAATTTGTCACCAGGTTTGGGTTCAGAATGTCCTCAGATCCCCTTGGAGGAGACTTTTGGGGTCTGTGACTTACACAGGAATTTTATAGAACAGATTTTGTATGGGTGCAGAACCCAGGAGTGGAGGCAGTGCCCTCTGTCCTTCCCGCTCTCTGTCTGGTGCATATTTCAGCTGCAGACAAGTGCTACAAACACATATCTCTCTCTTTCAAGCCCAGTTCACTCTATTCCCCAACCACCATTCTGAAATACCAGCGAGGGAACTGCTTTGACTTCAGTGTGCTGCTGTGCTCCCTGCTGATTGGGGCCGGGTACGATGCCTACTGCGTGCACGGGTACGCCACCCGCAAGATGTGCACCCTGGACGAGACTCTGGAGGTGTGCCCATTGCTCAGGAAGCCACAGGAGGTGAGACCTGCAGTGAGTGGGCAGGGAGGAGCCCAGTATGTGTGCTCAGCCTGGTCATTTCTGTGAGCTCCAGAGCTGAGCAAGGGGAAACAGCCTCAGGTCCACACTGGGTGTCAGTCTGTAACAAGCGGGGACCTCAACAAAGGTCTTTGAGTCATTTGCCACAGTTCCTTTAAGAGGCTGCCTTGACTCACTGAATTCCTGCTCCCCAGGTCTGAGACTGCAAACTACCAAGGGTTGGGAACTGGGAGGCCAACCTGTAAGCCATACATTTTCTCCCTTCTCTTGATCTCTGGTGGGTTTCACAGCAATACCCTGCTTTTATGGAGGCAGGTACCAAAAGAGGAGATGAAGAAGAAGTCCAACAAGTATAGAGTTAAGCCCCCACTAGACATGCA
>NW_008612135.1:8626-14400 GCF_000691845.1 Merops nubicus | reverse complement strand
GCGTCAGCAGGAGGCCAAGAAGAAGTCAGAAACTGAAGCTGCTCAGAAGAACAAAGAAAAAAAAGAGGAGAAGGTCACGGTGAGTTTGTGGTGCCCGCTTCACTGTAAACTCCAGGAGCAAGAGCTGATACACTGTTAATGGCTGGCCAAAGAAAGGAGGTCACCACCCTCTGCGCTGAAGATTATGGCAACACAATCTTCACAACCACAATACACAACCTTGATTATGGCCATGAGCACTTGGGCACTGGGAACACAGCATGTGCTGGCACAGGGGTATTCACTGGATATGTACTGCCTCACTCTTCTCAAGAGTGTTAAGGGCCTGGAGGTCTTTAGAAGTGGGCAGAACAGACCGTAAGATTGCCACTGGGTTGGACTGAAGTGGCAACATAATGTCAGTAGTTACTGCTCTGTCTTTTGCTCTACAGGAGGTAGAAAAGCCCGAGCCTGACCCTTTGCATGGCTTACGGGTGCACGCGTGGGTTTTGGTTCTGTCTGGGAAGAGGGAGGTTCCGGAGAACTTCTTCATCAACCCCTTCACGGGAAACAGCCACAGCACCATGGATGAGCATTTCCTTGGGATAGAGAGCATCTGGAACCACAGGAACTACTGGGTGAACATGCAGGACTGCTGGAATGGCTGCAAGGTAACTGGCCCTTACGCACCCCAGTGCCTGGGAGAGACAGGTGAGCTAACCTGAGTCCTAGGTAAGTCCAAGGTCACTCATGATACCAGTTTCCACTTAACCATTCCCTGTGTTGGCTCTGTGGTCATGTTGCTCTGATTACATAGAGTCTGGAACTACTCCAGGACATCTCAGACCCTGAGCTGGCAAATATGGATCACACCTATTGAACTCCTATTGTGCTAGAACACAAGGGCAGTCTTTGGGGTCCCACCAGCCAGCCAAGGGTCTAACGAGCCCACATCCAGGGTCTGTCTGACACCCAGCCAGGTCCAGAACACCAGAGATGTGCAGGAGCAGCATTCAGTTTAGTGTCAGGCCCTTGAGACTGCCGTGTAGGTAAGTGGCCTTCTTCTGTGGCCTAGGATATCATCTTTGACTTGGGTGATGCCATCCGCTGGGAAATTATGCTTTCGGGGAGCAACGGGCCACTCCCAGATGCTCAGAAGGAAAAAGAGTTCTCTGTCAGGGACCGGGATGCTATGGTGAGTGACTCAAACGTGTATGTCTGCCTGTCTGCTGCCTCTCCAGGTCAGGTCACTACTGCTCTAGCTAGGTTTTGGTCAGCTCTTTAGATTCTTTCTCAGTATTGAATCTGAAGCAGAACCCCAAGTGGCACCTCTGGTGTCATAAGTGGCAAGGGAATCTCTGGAGGCCTCTAGTGCATTTACCTTTGGGATGAAATAATTTTCAAATATAAAATCCAAACTGAAATCTTTCTGGACACTGTTTCTCTGCTGGTCAGCACCCTGCTCTCCTGACTTCTGGGTGGAGTTGCCAGCCAGATGTAGAAATTAATATACCAAAAAATGCTGTGTGCTGGAAGCAAAAAATGGTATGTTGTGCCAGTGGGAGAACACAGCGTGATAAAGCAGCAGTGTGCCAGCACAGTGGGACGGAGGAACACCAATAACCAACCATCCCCTCTGTCACCTCCTCTCCTCGGCATGCTGAGAGAAGCTGCCAAAAATGCAAATTTCTGTTTCATCAGGAAAAGGAGGAAGAAGACAGGAGTTTTGAGATGCCACCATCATGGGTATACCCAATTCAGATATCTCCAAGGGGTATGTATTCTTCCTTTGTCTGCCCCCCAGCTAACCTTTTACTGGATTTGGGGTGTGTTTGTCTCCCTCAAGAGTTCTCCCTGCAGGATGGACAAGGTACAGCAGTGAAATGCAGGAGATAAAGGTAGCAACAGCTATTGGTTTGAGTGCCTGCTCTTGGTGCACTGTCTCACCGTGGGTCAGAACTCCCTCACAGACAGACAGGCAGACACTGTTTTTTTCTGCCAGATATTTTGTCTGGGGTGGACTTTCTGTTACCATCATGCACAAGCGACTTTGGGAGAGAACAGAGTTATTACCCTGCATGACATTGAAGCACAACAGCAGGGTCTGAACAGCTTTACTGGCAGCTGAACATTCAATAAACGCATGGTTTCCCCTAGACCATGGGGGTTTTCCCTCTGCAATTCTTTTCCCTTGGGCTGAGCACACAGGAGTGAATTTTTCTGATGCCTCTTTTGCCCACTGCAGAATTTGAGACCCGCTGCTCCCAGGGGAGGAAGGTGATCCTGTACAAGAAAGCAAAACTGGAGAACTGGGCCCCGTACCTGAATGGAAATGGGCTGGTGAAACGCCTCACTGTCTACGCAGGCTTAAACTGTAAGAGGGATGGGTGAAGAGATGTGACACACTGAGCAAACACAGCCTGCGATGTGCTGATGGGAAGGCTCGGGGCTACTTTTTCTGCCAGTCTCTCTTGTGCTTTCACATCCTCCTTTCACTTTTGTGGGGGACTTCTCTACCACATCTTCACATATTTCATAATGCTCATTGGCTGTCAATCCCCAGAACTTTCCATCATTGCTAAGGGTTCCTGTGGGAGTTGGAGTCTGTTTTACATCCCCGCAGTGACACTGTTCAGTGTCACAGGTCAGCTGCCTGGATTTTCAGTCTTGGAGAAATGAGAGGCTGGTTTCAATTGGTCGACTAGTATTGCTATTCCCATCATAGAATCATAGAATCATTAAGGTTGGAAAAGACCTCCAAGACCATTGAGTCCAATCATCAACCCAGCACTACTATGACCACTAAACTAGCTCCCCAAGTGCTGCATCCACACATTTTTTGAACCCCTCCAGGGATGGGGACTCCAGCACCTCCCTGGGCAGCCTGGGCCAAGGCCTCACCACTCTGGCAGGAAAGAAATTCTTCCTCATATCCAATTGAAACCGCCTCTGGCACAATTGAAGCCCATTGCCTCTTATCCTATCACTGGTTACCTGGGAGAAGAGACCAACCCCCACCTCACTCCAACGTCTTTTCCAGGAGCTGTCGAGAGCAGTAAGGTCTCCCCTCAGCCTCCTCTTCTCCAGACTAAACACCCCCAGGTCCCTCAGCTGCTCCTCACAAGCCATGTTCCCCAGAGCCCTCACCAGCTTCGTTGCCCTTCTCTGGATCTGCTCCATCCCCTCAGTGTCTTTCTGATCCTGTGGTGCTGAAAACTGACCCCAGGACTCAATCTGTGGCCTCCCTAGGGATGAGTCCAGGGACATGGTCACTCTTCTACTCCTGCTGACCACACTCCTTTTGCTCCAGGCCAGGATGCTGGTGGCCTTCTTGGCCACCTGGGCACACACTGGACCTGTGACCAAAGTGCAGGACCTGGTGCTTGGCCTTGTTAAACCACATGCAGTTGGCCTTGGCCCATTGATCCAACCTGCCCAGATCCCTCTGCAGAGCCTCCCGGCCCTTGAGCAGACCAACACTCCCAGTCGGTGTTGACAGGAGCCATAGAAGGGGACAGCTGCAGACTGTGGCTATTTCTGTACTCCAAAGCATTAGTTCTCAACAGCTGGTCCAAGAAACCATGTATATTCCCAGCTGGGCACACAGTGTCCTGTCCTCAGCCCTCCTGGACAGTGTACTGCCCTTGTCTCCTTTCCCCTCGCTCCTGATGCTACCATTAAATATTTGGGAAGGAATTTATCTCGCCTAACCATAGGCATCTGCTGTGCTGCCTTTTGCCCCTGAGCTGATAACTTGAGTTCTTGTTGATGGAGAGGAATAAACCCTCTCAAGGTGTTCAAGGTGTTCAAGGTCAGACATGGGTTGGGATTCATCTCCCAAATGCCCCTGTGTGCAGGGCCAGTTCCAGTGACTGTAGACACCTGCTGGGGCTGTACCGGGTGCACAGGGTGTTTGCCCAGACCCTGAAAGCTCATCAGATGAATCCTACCACCTCCAACAGGGTGACGTTGTGAAATGGTTTGTCTCCTGACAGATACTGAAGTAGTGGAGGTGAGGGAGTGGTTCAAAAACCGAGAAGACATGTTGGATATGAGAGAAGTGAATAAACAAACCCAGATGACCACAGAGTACTTCAGCCCAGGACACCTCTTCAGTCTTAAAGGTATTCCAGCTGATCTGGGCAGCCACTGCAGCTCATGGGACTTCATGTGAATGTGAGAAGGGTCAATCAGTGGCAAAAACCCAAAGTCTGGGGGGATAGCAAGCTTTTGGGAGGAATTGCCTAGATAAATAATATAGTCTCCAGCGAAGAACAGAGAATTGGGTTGTTGGCTTCAAGTCCTGGACAGTGCTCTCTCCCAGCATAACAGGAGAAAAACATGTATCCCATCTATAGGGTGATAGAATTTACTTTTACCAGGAGAGTTGATAGAAGTAGAAACTTTCTCCTTAGGATTATGTTTGGTCTCTCAGTGTTGTGCAGCTGGGGGAGAGAGAGACCTGCATCAGATCTGTTGGTAAAGCAACGTTTCACCCCGAGAGGCTGCGCCCATTCCAGGTTTGGGAAGGGCAGGGTCCAGGCTCCACTCATTACAGCCTCACTACATAAGGAAGGCAGTGGCCCTGCAAAGCTGTCCTGCTGTCCTCAGGCCGTGGCATCTCAGTACAGAGCAGTGAGGGGATAACACTCCCTTCGTCAGCTTTTACGTGCATTTGATTTCTTGGCTGATGAAGAAGATGAGTCTTCCTCTGGACACACTTGTGCCTACTGTATTGTGGTTGCTAGCTCTGACACCATCTGCAATCTCTCCTGTGTGCTTAGCTCACACCTATAGGTTGCTGGAGCCAGAGACGGACCATGTGATGGAGTTTTACAATGGGGCACGAGCTGATGGCCTCCAGAAACGTGTTGAAAATGCTCATGAGATGACAGAGTACTTTGTGGGACGGGATGACTTCCTGCGTGTCCGGCACGTGGCGTTTGGCAAAAGAAGGAAGAAAGTACACTTGGCTGGCACCAGAACTGACATGAACTCTCGGCCTATAGTGGTACGGGCAGGGCAGGGACAGAGATGTGTCTGGCACTGTCGTGTTTACGCTATGCAAAGCATACTGACTAGGGCTTCAGATTCATTTTCAGTGGGTGCAGCCAAGCCAGAACTCCAGGTGGGACACCCAAGCCCTGTTCAGCTGCTGTGTCTCAAAGTTGCTTCCCTGACAGTGTGATCAGTTGTCACAAACTGCATTGTGCAATCAGAGTGAGTCTAGGAAACTTGGAAAATGTGTGCCAGAGGAAAGAAAAAAAGCTTGACTGTGATTTTAGAATGAAATTTTCACAAGGCTCGAAACTAGTCAAATGATTTCCTGTTCTGACCCTCTGTTGGAGGAAATCTGACATCTGGTAGCATGGCTCAGACACTTCACCAGGCCCTTCTGCCAGGTGACCTGCCTTTGGACCAGCACCCAATATGCTCCTTTTTCCTTTCCTGTGGGAAACTGTTGTGCTTCAAATTACCATGCTTCCTGCAGTTCCCTTGGGCAGGGACACTTCTCAATATAACTTTGAGCTTGGAGGCAAATAGGAGACTTCTGTATTGCTTTAAGCAGCTTTACACTTTTTTTCTCAGGCACAGGGAAGAACAGTAAGACTGTGGGCCAAGAGATGTCATCATAGTCCAGGCAGAGATGCCCAGTTTTTACCTTGGCTTTTTACTGAACTCTCTGGAAATCTTGCCAGTTTTGTGTTCTCTAACTGTCATGGTTTAGAGTCAGGACTGCCCCCAGACCTGTAACAGATGCTCTCTGTTAACCTTTCTCCTCCTCAAAGGGAAAG
>NW_008612135.1:0-8613 GCF_000691845.1 Merops nubicus | reverse complement strand
GAAAGAGAAAGGGAGTAAGGGAGAGAGACTTATCGATTAGAAAAGTAAAATGGTTTTAATGAAAATAATAACAATACAATGGAATATATACAAACATATACAAAACCAGTATTGAACCCAACTCCCCCTGATGGCATTATGTCTCCGTTACCCTGTGGAACAGGCCCAGGGGAAAAGTCCCAGGCTGGACTCAGCCACAGATGGCAACTGGGCACAGAAGCTGGATTCTGGAACTCTGTTCAGGGACACAGGGCTCTGGATCAAAGGCACAATGGATAAAGTCCTCCTTGGATGCTGGCCATTGAAGGAAGCAGCAAAAGAGAGGAAGGGGCTTGACCCTTGTGATCCTTCAGCTTTATACTGAATATGAGGGATATGGGATGGAATACCCCACTGGTCAATTTAGGGTTGCCCGTCCTGTCTTCTCCTCCCTCCTTTTACTTTCTGCCCCCTCTGTGTGGAACACAAGCTTTAGCAGGGACCCTGGTCTGCACACCAGTACTTGGTGGTAACTCTAAACATGGAGCGTTATCACTGCTAGAAGCAGTCAGTCTGTGAAAATCTGCTGTTAGCTTCAGCAGGTGCAGCTAGTTAGAAGAGCTTTAGCTAGAAAGTAAAATCACTGAACAGAATTAGTTCTGTCCTACCCCAAATCAGGACGCCAACCTGTTTCCTTCTCTTTTTCACTCCTCATTAGGAAATCAAGGAGTATTTCTGCAGAAACCTGGCAAAGCCTGCTGATGATGATGTAGCGGAACGTATCTTTCTGATCGCAGAGGATATGATCCATCTGACATATCACCTCAAGGATAAATACATTACTGCCTCAAAGAAGGATTTCTTCAAAGAGGCAGAGGGGGAGAGAAAAAGCAGTGAAACTGTCATGACCCCAGAAATGTGCATCACATATCAGGTATGGAGAAGAATGGCTTCTATCTTGAACTTTTTCTAGATTGCAAGACACAAAGGGAAAGTGAAATGTCAGTGGGAGGACTACAAGCATGACACATTCTGTGCTGCCCCTCTGCTGCACCTGCACCCCTCCCTCCCAGACAGCCTCCAGGCTGACCAGGGAATGCCCCTGGAGATGCATTGCCATGCTGGAAGTCACCGGGCATGCAGGATGTAGTGCAGTGTGAAAGGCTCTAGCCATGGTCATCTTCCCAGACAGTGTAGACACAGGCACTGGGATCCTGCAAGATGCTGGTTTAGCAGCTGTTGGGCTCAGTGTGGTGGGTTCATGTCAGGGAAGCTGAAATTTCCTCTGCCATTCTCTCTTGAAGGAAAGATACAGAAGGGAATCAGAGCCAGACGTCCTGGGTTCTAGCTCCAGTGCTGCCATGGACTTCTTGGGTTACATCATTGCTTACATCTCCCTGAGTTTACTATGCAGACACAGAACAAGATGCTGAGGCTTAATGCATTGGTGATACATAGATACCCCAAAATAAAAGATATTCCAGAAGAAGTGAAGTGCTGTCATCAAGGAAAAGTCTTTTGGGATGCAGGGGTCACTCCACTGAGGTCATTGTAACTAGTGATAGTTCAAGAGGCAGTGGGCTTGAGTTGCACCAGGGGAGGTTTAGGCTGGGTGTGAGGAAGAATTTCTTTCCTGCCAGAGTGGTGAGGCATCGGCCCAGGCTGCCCAGGGCAGTACTGGGGTCCCCATCCCTGGTGGGGTTCAAAAAACATAGGGATGTGGTACTGCAGAACATGGTTTAGTGGTCATGGTAGTGTTGGGTTGATGGTTGGTATCAATGATCTTGGAGGTCTTTTCCAATCTTAATGATTCTATGATTGACGAGAGTCTGTAACCGGGGGCAGAAGGCTGTAAATTCTGCAGTGATGCTGCACAATTACACTTAGGAAAATCAAAGAGATTGCAAATACAGGAATTTTTAAATGTTATGTATGTTTTTTTAAGATTTTGTATTTCTCTTTGGGGAGAGTCCACAGAAGGCGATTGCTGGAGTGCCATCCTTTCATCTCTATCCCTGCCAGACCAGCTCCAGCTATATAACAGCAGAATCAGCAATGTGCAGGACATGGCACCTGGCTGACATTACTGGTGGATTCAAAATCAAAATGAAGTCTAATTAATCACTGACCATGGGTTAGATGTTTCAGTGGTGGAAATCAGTGTCACTATATTAACCCTAGTGGAATTGTGCCAGTTTCTGGTAGCAAATACCTGGTCCCATGCACCAGCTGTGCTACTGTCTTTCACCATCTTACCTGCTTGCAGGCAGGGTCCACTGAGAAAGACAAGAAGCTGCTGCAGCTGTACAAGTTGTTGCAGGAGCTAATGGTGGAGGAGAAGCGGCTGAAGCGACAAGTCCGGCAATCTGAAGCAGAGGTAACAGGGAGGCATCCACATTGTGTCAAAATTTGGTCAGGCATGAAAACAGTTTCAGCTGACTGGTTGCCACAGCATCCTCACCATAAACTGTGGTAAAAATAAAAGCCTGGTGTCACAAAGCTGGCCTCCATGCTTTATCAAGCTCGCAGCCTAGCCACAGTTTAGTAAAGATGTAGCTTTGGTACGTTTATGGAGAATCATGCACCTTCCAGCTTGTGCTCTTACTCTTTGCTCTCTGGGAGGAAGAGAGTTTGAGAGAGCAAATGACAGCGTATGAATTGGGGCGTTTGGAAACATATCTGCCTAAGGCGTGGGAATGAGGCTAAAAGAGAGGCTATAGTCTGTAATGTCCTATCTAGTTGCTAGGCATTTCCAGGAAGTCCCATCCAAAATACTGAAGTGACTTTTTTGGGGAGCTGTAGGGAAATAACTTCATAAAATACATTGCTTGTACTGTTAATCACACTGTGACTGGTGTAACAAATTCATCTGCTTAGAAATCTCTGTAATGACTTCATGATAAATACAACCCTCCTAGCAGATGGAGGCAAAGCTATTGGATTTTATTTTTCTAAATGTTTTGAGGAAGATGAGCCCCTGAAGGAGCTGGAGAGAGGATGCTCAGAATATTAGTAATAATTAAGAACAAGATTGCAAAATTTTTTTCTTTTTTTTTTTCTTTTCGGAAATTTGAAGCCAGTTCACTGTGACCTTGTGAACTACCTTGCCAAATTTCTCAGTCTTGATGTATCAACAGAGAAAATACTTGTGTTGCTCATGCTGTGTATCCTGCTAAGGCAAAGAAATAAGCCAAAGCTATCAGTGCAATTTCAAAAGCAACGGCAAGACTATGACTCCAGAAGAGCTTTCTGGATTAAGAATGTCAATAATTGTGTTGAAGAATTTAATACAGAATTTCATCCATTCAGAATTTCATGCTGATCTATCAACAGCATATGAACATATTTGTGTAGATCTATATTTAACCTTCTGCTACAGTTCTTGTTTGCAGTATCTGCTCTGTTAGTGTGTGAAGCATGTAAAAATACTGTTATTGTGTGGGAAAGCTGAGGGGACTTGCTTCTCATTTTTTGGAAGGTGTTGGACATTTTGAAGGTCCGTGAGAATGAAGAAACTGCTATTAAATTATCAGTTTCAATGTATGATACAGAAAGGAATAAAAACAGAAGACAACAGTATGAAGCCATGGTAGGTAGACTTCTTTAATCCCAGTATTTATTACATGTATACAATGAAATTCAGAATAAACTTTTGCTGTCTGAGGAATTATCTCCAAAGAGATTTTTGTACCATTAAAATATCATGGGTCAAGTCCCTATCAGGTGTAAGTCAGCACAGCTTCAGTTGACTTTGCTTGAAAATATAACATGATTACACTGTGGCCTTTTGACTTTCTGGAAAGACTCTCATCACTGAGGAAGATTATTGTTTTATTTAGAGAATAAAATAATTAACAAGGATAGTTGATAACACGGATTATGGGGAGACTGTGACAATGGAATCCAAACTGTGTCTTTCTAACAAGGGCTCATTTTATTAGGTAAACATGCACTTCTTTTTGTGGTATGAATCTGTTGTTTTCTTGGTTTTCATTATTACTTGCAAAGCAAACTTTGTTCCAGGATCTCTGTTGAGGAATTAATAACTTATGAATGTTCTGGACCAAGACAATAATATTTTGCAAGATCTCCAAGGTGATTCATGTGAATAGTTTTTAGACTGAGCTTTCCTGGATAGAGAGGTTATAAAAGGTGATACTCGATTTTTCATGCCAAACTTGTGGTGTGAAGAAAAAAGAGGGGCAAAGATCCAAGAACCAGCTGCAAACTGGTATTGCACAAAATACCCTGTCCTGGTTTCTTTCTGTCCAAACAGAAATGCATTTTGTAGAGCCCTTTTTGCATGTGGATAATATATTTGGTGTAAGAGATGTCTCTACAATTAAGGAAATTGGGAGAAATGTTAAGAAGAAAGATAGAAAATAAGCTACAGAATAAAAGCTGTACTGGGGAAGCGTTGTTAGGCAAAAGTAATTCAAAGCAGTAGTTTTGATCAAATTTTATAGGAAAAAGAAACAATATTTCCACCCTGGGGTGGAATAGTTTTGTCCTTTGCTTTTTTTCGCCTTATCACAGAGTATTTGATGAAGCAGGTGAATGGGACCATGACTCTCTCTGTCCTTTCCCCTCCAGAAGCAGACAACAGAGGATGAGCCCCCAGGACAAAAGGAACAAAATCTGGATTACTTGGCACCTTTCCTTATTCAAATGGGCCTCAGCGAGAAAATGACCAAGGGGCAGGCCCTGTGTGTCAGAGATGTCTGCCTGACTGATTTCAAGCATCGTCTCATTAGAAAAGCTAATATCATCCAGGCTCGTTTGGAAAAGGTATTCCTAGCCTTGCTCCAGGATGCACGTGTTACTGGAGTCTCTTCTGCTCTGGCAGGAGGGTTACCCTCACCCCATTGGTACTGCAGGCAAGAAACAAACCTCCTTTGATTACTTTGAGAGCCAAAACCGTGCCTGTATATTTATTGTGGTGGTTAGCATGTGAAATCAAAGAACAAAATAGCTCCAGGCTGAAGTTTAGTCCCTATCTCAGTCAGAGCTGATTTGGCTCTCCAGTGGTTCTTGACTATAGTGAGACAACACGTTTAGCTTTTACTGCCTCTCACTGTTCCACTTTTTGATTCCCCCTGTTTTCTTGTTCTTTGAGACCTCATCTCAAACTTGCTGCCTCCCATGAAAATAAATTAGCTGTGATGTGTGGTTTCCTTCAACCCAGCTCATTGAACTTTGATTTGCACTTTGCTCCTCTGTCTCCTTTCTTTTACCATGATTTCTGGTTGCTCACTCCCCCAACAGGCAGTGGAAGAGCTGCAGAAGAAGGACGAGTGGTTTCAGGAAAACCAGAGCCGGCTCAGCGCAGAGGAGGAGGATGTTTTCCTCGCCCGTCGCTCTGAAACCATGTTCCATATCCACATTCTCACACTGAGGCTCAACAGGTATTGAGAATTACTCCCAGAGCAGTGCCCAGAGGAGGTCTACGAGTCAGCCCCACCTCAGGAAGTCAGTACAGAAGCTGTTCTGTAAAATATTCTGCTCAATGATGTCACCCTTCTCCTTCTAGGGAGAAGCAGATGGCACCACAGAAATGCCTGGCTCTTGAAGAGAAGCTGGGCAGGGATCCTCGCCTCAGTGAGCACCTTGCACATGCCTGATTTCTTTATTCCTTTGCTCCAGATGCTGGAAATTACTGCTGAAGCCTCTTAGAAGCAGCCCCAAAAAATGTGGAAAGGTTTTCCCATGTGCTTGCAGTAAATCTTTCATTGTCATCAGATTAATGGAGATTTTAATAAACTTGTAGCATTTCTCTGTCTTTCTCTTTTGTTTTAAGGCCCATCTACAATAACATCAACTGTCTTCTCATGCAATTCCATCATGTCTGAGACTGAAGTCTAACAGTGACTCTAAAGTCTGCTTCAGAAGTTGCTATGAATTCTGTCTGCTGGATTGCAAGGCTTTTCTTCCCCAAACCTGCTCCCTAGCTGCTGACATCAGGAGCAGGATTATTTGGGGAGACAGATTATTTTCCAACATAATATTTCAACACGTTTATAATTTGGTTTTATGTATTTCTAATTTGGGGTTTTCACAACAAATACACAAATTCTTTGACCCCATTTAGAGCTCTCTGTTAACTGCAAAACCCAGTAAAGACTAAGGCTCAAATTAACAAACTTTGGATTTGAACTTCTTTATTTTTCCTCTTTCAGTGTCTCCACTCACCATTCACAAATATTGGCAGACAGGGTAAAAAGTCAAGAGAAATCCAGAAAGCATTTGAAATCCAAGATATTTTAGGTAATTGAGTATTTTGGTTAATAGCCATTCCCCGAGATCCACAAGTGGAAGCCAGTACGTGTGTGCCATGTATTGGTATTTATATAAGTCCCTGAAGCTGCTAGGAAACAATTTCTGATGTTACTTATTGTGCTTTAGGCCCATGGACACCAATGGTGGTTCTACTTACAGTTCCCAACAGCTACAGTCTTCAAGAAACAACCTCAAATTATCATCCTCAATGAAAACTGTACTCATTGCAGCTGGGTGAAGGCAGAAATGTGTTTACACCCAAAATACAGCATGAACAGCAGATTAAACCTCTTGTTTTATGGTAGCTGTCCATTTTAAGTGTAATAGATACACTAAAGGGCTTTAACAGAGAAAAGTCTCCCACAGCTATTTATTGCATCAGAAGCCACCATTAGCTCATTATGTCTAATCTGAATATCCTAGGTCATTAACATTTACCAAATCACCCTTACAGAGAGCCCACCAACTTAAGTGTTGTTTGAAGGATGCACTCCACTGGGGGCTCAGAAACGGAGAGCAGAGAATTTGGGTTCTCCTGCAGGAGACAGTCATAGGAGATGACACCCACCACAGCAAATCCTCAGGTCTGTCGGGACCTCCCAGCTCCCAGTTTTGGAGCTCTGAGCTGTTTCATGACAGCACATCATGTTCCAAGCCATTCAACAACATTAGCAGTGTATTTCACCCTAAGGCACTGTTTCTGTCAGCTCTCGTGTGGCAACCTAGCACAGATAGGCCAAGAAAGCAGAAAGCTTAGAAACTGCTCCTTCTTCAAGAGCAAGAGGTACTCCGATAAGAACACTGCTGAAAAAGGAACATCAGGAATTTCAGGAACTAGCCAAAACAATTTCCAAATCATACAGACAGCGAGCTGCTGAAATGCTGGGGTCTGAACCCCGAGCCCCGAATTAAAGTTGACATGTGGGTGATTCCCACAGCCCTTCATACAGAGGTGGTGAGTTTGCCTTATAGCTTCCCCCCAGGGTGCGGCCGGACCTGCAGGGAGAGCCAGAAGGGAAATGAGCCCCAGGGGTCCCGCATTGAGTGAACAAACATCAGGTGGCTGCTTGGGGATAAAAGCTGGGACCACTGGCAGGGAGTCAGGAGTGTCTGTCTGTGGGGGGCACTCCCCAGAGCTTCCTGGTTCAGGGGAGACCTCCTGACTCTCCCTGGAGCTGGGCCCCAGTCTGTTTAGACCTTTGTGAATGCGGGTTGGTCGGGTGAGAGTCGCCATGTGGGCACCTTTCTCTTATGTGTTTAACTGGCTGGTCTGGCTGTTTCCCATGCCAACTGTGGGCAACCTCAGGTCTCTGTTTGTACCACCTGTTGTGGGCCGAGTCACATCATTTGTGGGATTGGTGGGGGTGGCGTCAATTATGTCCCAGCTGATTGATCTGTTTGGACCCCTGGTGGTCATTCATATTGTAATGTTTTTGTTTATGATACAGTCTGCGGATTGGTTTCTCTTTCTGCTGGCTGTATCGTTTTTGTTGGGCCTCGTCATTGGCAGAACAGCTGCTGAAGGACTGAGGGACCTCAGGGAACTGGGGAGAAAGGAAACCCTAAGGTCTCTGAATAGAAAGGGAAAAAAAAGCAGCAAGTCTGTGGTTATGAACTCATTAGTCTTAATACAATGCCAGAAAAGAAACCAGCACAAATTAATCTAAGAATCCTTTTACAGGCACTGGGGATGTAGCAGCTGCCAAAAAATCAGCTAGTACTTATTATCAAGGACTAGCATCAAACTAATTTGATTTCCTCTTTTGATGGATTCGTTGGCTTCTGACACAGAGAGAGAAGCATTAGAAGCTTCTCCTCAGCCAGGTAGCCAAGAAGGCCACCAGCATCCTGGCCCAGATGAAAAATCAGTGTGTGCAGCAGGAGTATGGCAGTGATGGTGCCCCTGGACTGGGCAATGCAGAGGCCACAACTTGAGTGCTGTGGTCAGTTTTCGGCACCACAGGATCACAAAGTCCTTGAGGGGCTGGAGCAGGTCCAGAGAAGGGCAACAAAGCTGGTGAGGGCTCTTGGGAACGTGGCTTGTGAGGAGTGGCTGAGGGACCTGGGGGTGTTTAGTCTGGAGAAGAGGAGGCTAAGGGGAGACCTTGTTGCTCTCTACAACTCCCTGACAGGATGTTGGAGTGAGGTGGGGGTCGGTCTCTTCTCCCAGGTAACCAGTGATAGGACAAGAGGCAATGGGCTGAAGTTGTGCCGGGGGAGGTTTCAATTGGATATTAGGAAGAATTTCTTTCCTGCCAGAGTGGTGAGGCCTTGGCCCAGGCTGCCCAGGGAGGTGCTGGAGTCCCCATCCCTGGTGGGGTTCATAAATGCGTGGACATGGCACTTGGGGACATGGTT
>NW_008612134.1:0-1026 GCF_000691845.1 Merops nubicus | reverse complement strand
GGGCGTGCTCTGCTCACCACAACACACTGCTATGTGTATGTTCCTGTTGGAACTCATGCTGTTAAACAGCCCAACTTGCCATCAAAGAGCCTGAGAAGCATTCCCCCAATAACTCATTCTGCCTAAGGCAGTAGTAAGTGAGGAAGAGCAAAATATATGCAATCACTAATTTTCTACATCTCAGATTTCTAGCTTATATAAAATGATAGCTATGGTAAAACATAACATTTCAAAAAAATAAAAACAGATGAAAAATCCCAACCTGCCTATATCATACTATCTTTCAGCTGCTCATTTTGTTTCCAAAAATAGATTAATACTGACTTTTTGGTGTGAATTAACTGCATTCTGATGCCATTCTGTGCAACAAGGCACACAGGGAAGAGTTATCTTCCTAAAGGTATAATGCTTGAGCTTACCTCTGTACAGATATAAAGAGATTTTGTCAGTCAGCCGTATTGTAGTTATGGCTCATTTCAAATCATGCTAACCCTCTGAGTGACCTTGTTACTCAAAAATGTGCTCCTAAATTTCTAGTCAGGGGAAAAATGTGGTCTTTTTGTTGGGTTTTGTTTGCTTACTTTTGGTTTTAAATCACTTTTTTTTTTTTTTTTTTTTTCTTTCCTTGAAACATACAAAAGAAACTTATTTTCCAACTTTTTAAAGTATAAGTAATTTGGTCAGCCACATTCTCACATCCTTCTTTGTTTTGTTGTGTCGAAAGGAGCATATAAATTAACCTCTTTTACTACATTACCCTATGACATGAGGGTCTAACTCTTTTCTTCAGTGGCTGGCATTTGAAGAGGACTCTGTTCTACCTTCAGTTTCGATCCATACATTCCTGAATCCAGTTCAGAATCCAGCTTCTGAATCTGGTTCCTATCTGCTGCTGAGTCCAGCCTGGGACATCCTCAGTGCTTGCTCCACAGAATCAGTGGTGATGTAATTACCATTGCAGGGCTTCTACTTGATACTGTTTAATATATAATTGTATAGATTCCATATTATTATTATTATTATTAT
>NW_008612133.1:0-11327 GCF_000691845.1 Merops nubicus | reverse complement strand
TATATATATATACACTAAATAGCATACTGGACCACTGGAAAATGAAAAGGAAATACAGCTGAAGAAATTAAGGCAAAAACCCAAAAATTTACTTTTCTAAGCCTTTAACATGTTGGTGTGCCTTTACATATAGAAGGTTGTCTTTAATCCAAAGAAGAAAAACAAATGCAGGGTTTATGACAGATTTTTTTTGTCTAAGCAGCACATGGAATACAGTTCTCAAATGTACTACCCAAATTAAAAACTCTACATTTGGAGAAATCTTCACTGATTTTACAAGTAAATTAAAAGCTAAAATGAAATTATAAAAATAAAAAAAAAAAAAAAATTGGAGAAGGATTGACATTTGGTAAAGGTTGAGAAATCAGCTGATTGACTGAGGACAAAACCAGGAGATTTGGGAAAGCATAATATAAACTATATTACAGGAGCAAGATTTGGGATAGATGAGGAGATATAAACCAGGGGAAAGACCACCAGTGTCAAAGTCCTATTGACAGCAGACAAGAATAATCATTAATAAGCCAGTAGGCAGGCAGAATATCAACAAATGGAAAGGAACAGAACTGAAGAAACATGGACGAAGAAAAGAAGGCAATAAGAGGAAAAAGAAGTAAATAATATAATCATGAAATTATAAACAAATTTTGGATTTGAAACCTGCAGACAGAAAAGGCAAGAATGAGTCACTCAATACCAGAGGAGGAAAAAGAAAGTATTGAGAAGGTGAAGAAAGATATCTGAAGGGAAAAAAATAAAAGCAAAAGATGTAGTGAGATGTCAGGAAAAGAAGCCAAGTAAAGATGTCCTGTAAGAGAAAGCAAACATTAAGAATGTATAGATACTAAAACCAGCCAAAAATTCTGTAGTAAATCTTTAAGGTTTTGAATAATGGATCTCAGAAGTAGACAGCAAATTTAACTTTTTCAAGGCTTAATTCTATACCATCAATAAGCAATTTGCTTTAGAAATATATGTGAAAAGTAAAAAAAAATCAGAAATACTGGACGTATTATAAATGTTTTGTGATGTTATTAGCCTAATGAGAAATATGGCCTAATGAGAAATGAGATCCAGGAATTTCGGGGTCAGTATCTTAAAATTAAGCCATTTACAGACTAATGCAGGCCTTTTTCTAGGAATTGGGCATAGTTGCAGACACTCAAGCTACCTGAGATCTCTTCTTCTAGCATTTCCAATTTTACCATTACATCTTCCATTTTTTTGGAAAAGTCATCATTTTGAAATTGAACAATGCTTTTCTTTCCAAAATTTCTGTATAGAACTTCCACGTTAAAGACAAGATCTAAAAAACAGGCTAGCCTAACAGGGAAAACAGTAAAAATTGCACATAGGAAAATACTTCAGGTGGATGAACTAAAGAAGAGAAAACAGGCATTAAAGAGTATGTAAGGAAGTCATTTCAAGTGTTGTAATTTGAATTATTAACACACTTAAACAGGAGTTAAAATTTTTGAGCATAATATTAAGTCAACACATGCAAACAGACAGACAATACTTAAATACCAAGTGGGGTTCTTAGATGGGGTAGTAGATTTTTAGATTTTGGTCTACAATCTTGGAACAAGAGATGAAAGCTATTGCCAAAGGTCTGTAGTTTTTCTACTCTGATTAATCTTAACCACAGTACTACTGCTCTAGAAGTGCAGATTAAATATATCCAGCTTTTGCAGCCCTTTTTCACAAATACCCAGCAGGCATCCAAACACTTTCAAGCAATAAACAAGACCCCACAAACAAAAGCAAATTAAACCTTCCACTTCTATTCATAAAAATATATATGTGGCTTTATTTAACCAATCAGGTGCTTGTTTGTGACATGAAATAACTTGGTGGTCTTAGCCCAATTCCAACTGAACAGCTGTTTGGACCATAAAACTCTCCACCGTAATTGGCTTTAACTGGCATCCTTTCCAGCAAAATAGCCAAGTTTTGTAGAGGCAGAGAGACTGAACAGCCTTTCTCATAGCCTAGAGGTGGTTCTTCTAGATTAAGCATGTGGGTGGCCTGTTGATAGCAACAAAATTTTAAAAAAAAATAAATAAATTATACTGCATTGTACCTTTTGCTTAGAAGTCAGGACAGAATTCTGCTCCCGAGTTCCATGCTTTGGAAACTATGTTATAAATTGTCCTTTGGAAGCCAATCACAAAAAATTTAAAGAGGCCAGAGACCAGAACTTCATTCAATGTTTAAAGCAATTATCTTCTTTTTTTTTCCTTTAAAAAAAATATTATTTATTTTTTTTTTAAATTGGAGATTTAGAACCAGGCTGTTTTGTATATTAGTGGAAAGGGAATTGCCATCCTTGCCACCTTGTCAAAACTGTATACCCACATATGTCCTGTGCCAGGATAAGTAAATCATGGAGTTGCGATAAAATTCCTGCTAAATATTTAAATTAATGGTAAATTAGGGAAAAAAAAAAAATAAAGATTTTAAAATTGAGTCTCAAAACAGAAAGAAATGGAGAAAAACGTGCCTCAGCCAGGCTGAGAAAATGTTTAGAAAGATCATGCTTAATGCTGGCCCTACATAAACTGCAACACTCTGGTTTTGCCCTGACCAATAGGACTGTCATCCATAAGGTATCTTAGAAATATCAAATGATACGAGCCCACAGAGAAAGTTGGCTTATGTTATTTCAGAAAGCATCTGAAACAGTCCCAAGCTGTGTGAAAAAAGAATCTCAAAATGTAACCATCAGTACGAAAACAGCACCTACGAGCCCACAGAGAAAGTTGGCTTATGTTATTTTCAGAATAGTCCCAAGCTGTGTGAAATAAGAATCTCAAAATGTAACCATCAGTACGAAAACAGCACCAAATTCTCTAATTCCCTGTAGCATGTGCAATCCTTGGCATTAAATATAATATATAACCTGTCTGAAAGGGTAAAGATTTACACTCACTTTGCACCGATGTAAATGCCTGTGCAGGGTGCAGGGCAGTGATATCTTGGCCCATAATGTGGAATTGTTTAAGTGCTGCAAGAGAAATGTTACCCTAGTATTCATTCTTGAAAGTCTGCCTACTTTTTTCTTTCCCAGTGACTGCTTTTTAAAGAAACACCTCTCTTTTTTGCCTTTTATATTCTGTCTTGTGTATGAGATCTTGACAAGCTGAGGGAAAAAATGTCGTTTTCATGACGTGCTGTGGAAAAAAACAGAGATGTGGGTTGTTTTTTCAATATAAAAAAAAACCACACAAAAACATTGTTAAGTCAGATGGGCACATGCTTTGTACAGCTCCCAAGGCCTATCTGAAGAGTACCATGCATAAACAAAGCTTAGTGAAGAGGAAGCAGCTGCAGGAGTGATATAGAGCCCTTTCTTATACACAAAGAGCACCAACAAGTCTGTTTGAGCATGAATATTAGATTTGCTGACTTTTGCTGACATCACTGTTGCAGATAAACCTATTACAAGGAGCGGAACAGCTTGTTGCTTGAGAGGTTGCCAGATGAGATAAGTGAATGGCAAAGTGGCACAGGAAGACAGGGTGCCCATCCTGATAGTCTCAGTTGTAGCTAAGAGTTGTGACTTGGTGAAGTGCTGCAGTGAACATAACTAGGCTGGAACAAGTGGATAAAAATGAACTATGGACCTCTTTTTTTCTAGCAGTGAAGAGCTAACAGCTGCTTCCATCTGGGAACTGTGTGAAAGTGCCTTACAGCTGTACAATAATAAACAGCTAAAACCTCTGCACAGCCTACTGCTCCATTTACATTCTTTCCCAATCTTTTGCCTCATTAAACTGTAATATTCCTCCTAATTATATTTCATCAATCTATTGTTTATGGAACTCTAGATTAAATGGCAAACATATTGAAACAAAAATAAACTTATAATTAGTTGTCTTCTCCTCACCCCTCCTCCCTTTGTATTAGCAAGTGCATCATTATCAGGCCCCAGGGGTTTGGTGAGGCAATCAGTTTACATGGTGCACTTTTGGCAGCAAGGAATAAAAAAACATTTGTAGCTACATAATATGATTTACCAGCTCTAGGGCTCCAGGGTCTACACTTCCATAAATATAAGTGACAAATTATCAATAAATCATTCCTCGGTCTACTATATTGCATAATGTTTATTGAAACCAAGTTCTAATAAATATAAAAGTCACCTTTTTTATCCAAAGCATAAGAAACAAAGATGACAGCGATTACAAACAGAAATGAAAAATGAGAAATAAGTCCCTTCACAAGCAACAAACCTTTTTTTCTCTAGCATCCTTAGTGCCTCAGTGTTGTTGGCCTCTAAAAACTGCCTTGGAACAGATATGACCTTGAAACAGTGATTTTATTCTTCGATTATGATAAACATTGTCCTTCTGATTTTGTTTGTTATGCAAGTAATTCTCACCTCAGATTCTCAATCTCTGAAGAAATCAGTCCAGTGCAATTTCTGGACATAGATTAGAAACTTCATTAGAATTAGTACAGCTCTTCTAAATGAGCCCTGTTGTAGATCAGTGCAGCACACCAAGACCTGTGCTCTCAAGCTTTGTTGGTTTTGTTCATTGCAAGAAGTTATATGAAAAATGAAAAAAAGGGAAAAAAAACAAAATGTTTTCACATTACTCAAGGTTTTCATCCTTTATCTTTGTAAACTGAAAACCACAGACCTAAGCAGTTATACTGAGGGAGTTTCTTCACTCTCTTTTGTGACCACAAAAACTGGACCAAATATTGAAGACTGATTCAAGAAAATTATCATGAAAAATTTAGGCTTTATCATCTTTCCCTTTAACATAAAAAAAAAATGTCTTGATACATTTACATTTCTTGTAACAAATTTTGGAGATATCTCACCTGTTACAGGTGCTGATTAAAATACAGGATTATCCTAAACTGTCTTTTTCACACAGATCAGCATCTGGAAGTAATTTACACAGAGTATTCATTAGACTCCCATAACACTTTAAAAAGTCAACTTAAATCTTAATTGAAATCCCCTCTCCTTTTGTATTCTGTAAGCCAAACATCAGATACCCGTGTTAAGATTAACTAACATCTCCTCTTCAGAAAGATTACATTTTCCACTAGCTTTCTGATCTTTTCTTTATCCATGAGAAGTCATAACTGTCTTTATATCATGAAAAAAAGATGTCTGCTAAATTACTCCATTCATCTTACTTAAACTTCTCTTAGGTATATTCTTCTCTGTAGGGCATGCAATCTACACGTTCAGTGACTTCTTTTTGCTGATGTAAATAAATTCTGTTTCATTCAAAAGGAGCATGCCCCTTTAGGAGAGAAGAATTTTTTTCCCCCCTTGTAACTTCAGCAGAAGTTTTGTTTGCCTGAAAACTGTAGGACTGGACTCAGGAGTTTCCTTTCCAGATTAAACTGTGTTTACTGTGAAGGCTTTCTCCTGCTACATGGTTTTTATCGTTGCCCTTCCATGTTGTGTTTTGAAGACAGCATAGTCTGGTGCAGTAATGTGGTTGTGTTTGCAGAGTCTGAGGGAGTGAATATCTCTTTCTCAGAAGTTCTTACAGAACTTTGGAGGAAATGGTTAATTTCTGATAGGTTTAAGGCCCTAATTCATTGACCCACTGGAATAATCCTATTGAATTCATCTGCTCTGCTCCCATATAGAAGCTTTTGCACATCAGAACCTAAATTGAAAGGAGGAACACTCCTGGCATTTGGAAAGCATTAAACAAAACTCTTTTGTTTTAGAAATGGTTCCTACTCTGGCACTAAGCCAGAGTGACAACTACCACTCTGGCAGCATTGAACAGGTTGTTTATATCCAGCGGGGCTGCTTGTTGCCCAGGCAATTCGTGGCTTCTAGGACAGCAAAACTGCTCATCACCAAACTACATCTCACGACTTCAGCCACATTCAGTTCTCAATCCATCTGCCTCAGTGTCCTCACGTTTTGCTGAGGGAAAGAGGGATGCAGGCACTCAGTGTACCACAGCAGCAGCAGCCCAGATCCGTAGGAAGGAAGCAGATGCAGCACAGTCGTGAGTTAGAGATTTGATGCCAACTCAGCCTCTCACATTTGGTGATGAGTGAGGAAGTGGAAGAAACTGAGACCATTGAGCTGACAGACTATTTCCATTCACTGAAACAGGATGTAATGAGAGATCTGAGAAAGCTGAACTTCAAAATAAAGTCAAAATATAAACTGATGTGTATAACCTGATGTAAAGAATGACATCTGTGAGAGAGTCTGAGTAATCTGCATGAGGATATCAGAAGACTAACAGATGACTTTTGTAGATTCAAATGCCAGAGCTATTGCTCAACATTCAGATATTTCTGATTTCACATGATATACCCTAATGAGGTCATAGCCTGGAACTGGGAGTTTAAAAAAAAAAAGAAAGAAAGAAAAATATAAAACTCCAAATTGATCATATTTCCAAATAAGTCTGGCCAAAAAATAGTGTTTCCATAGGGAAAAGCAAGCTTGGCTGATCTGCTGTAATATTGCAATACCTTGACTTAGATATTGTGCATCTACCATTCAAAGAAACCCATGAAAACACCATTAAAAGCTAAAAACAAAAACAAAAACCAAAAAAAATCAGTCTATCCATAAGATGACCATCTTGCTGTAAGTGAAGGAGCCCATAAAATGAGCATTACCAAGACCTGCAGGTGACTAAATGACTGCAATAAATAACACAGGTGTTTATTTTTTTTCATGTATACCTTTTACATTTTCATGTCACGTTTTCCTGAAATGCTTCACTTGTTATAAGCAAAATGGAACAATTTGTACTCATGTTTTTCATTGCAAAGGTCAAATGAGACCCTGTACAAAATTCCCCAAGTCTTTACATGCTTAATTATGAATAGAAGACAACTTATGCCTAGCCAAGAAATAAGCTGATTTCTGTATTCTTTATATTTAAGTAATATAATTCTGTATTCATCTTCCAGTTTATTATAGCAGTGGCATTATTTGATGACTTCCTACACTGATCTAGGAGCTCTTACAGAAGTCACCCTATAAAAATTATCCAGTTAATTATAACATCATATTCTCTTTCTGATAAGCTGTGTGTTAGTTTTAACTAGTTATGTGTTGACACTAGTAGTTAAACTGTTATTTTCAGAACCAAAAAGCAAAAGCTATCAAAAAAGACACATGAAGACAACAGAACAAATAATTCATCCTCATCCTACAGTCTAAAGCCACTTAGAACTTTTACAAGGGTTTTCAGTCTTGCTACCTGATTGCTGGCTTATAGCCCATAAAAACATACAATGCTTGTTCTTGAAGTTCAGCAATTTATCAAGGAGCTCCGTGCAATTATTACATTTCTAACAATTACTTTTCTTGATTGTGAACTAAAATCTTTTTCTCCTGTCAGAGCTAACAGCAGGGTATTGTTTATCTCCTAGCTGATCATGCTGATATGGCACATGTATTTTAATACTGACTGTATGTTTATTGATATCAAGTGCTAGCCAGCCAAGAAACAATTAGGAAGCCTATAGTGTAAGCACCCTAGTCCCATTAACCTCAGTGGAAGTCATTTGTGTCTGAACTGAAGGAGAGTCTTTGGCCCTGAATTTATCAGACAGCTGGAGTGTATTTTTATCTTTTTCCTATGATGTCAGTAGACATAATACAGCAATCTGCGTGGGTTCACATGAATCTGACTGGAAATGAACATATTACTCTCTACAAATATTTTTTTTCCCCCATTTTTCTGTCTTTGAAAGTGTTTTGAAAAGACAGCGTTAAACTGATATAAGCCAAAAAAGGATTAATTAGCAGTATACCAGACAGGTTTATAAGCACAGGTATTGCACACAGGGTTGCCCAGACATGACACCCAAGACAGCAGGAAGCTGTAGATCTGCATAAGGCTCACGAATTCATCCACCACTCATGGACATCACTAGTAAACTTTGAAGGGCATGACTATTTGCTAATAAAAGAAAGAAATTATACCTAGTCCATACTGATGTAGGGACAATAAAATCAGTGAGACCTAACCCTGTGATAAGTCACTCGAAGGCCAGGAGTCACAACTTTGCCTAATAAATATTTAATATGATGCAAATCACCTTTGAAAGTACCATATTATCTTGTGTTTGAATGCAAAGTATAAAAAAAAAAAAGAATTATGTGCCCAACTTCAGCTACCAATGGGAGATTTTCCTCCTTGTCACATTTTATAGTTGTTCTAATCTTAACATGTTGGTGCTATAAGTAAAAGCTAGTAGAAGAGTTGTCATGGTTTCCCCCTTCAACTGATTGGATTGCACTTAGTGAGAAGTTGGGAGAAAGGGACTGGAAACAGTGTTCTCAGGGTGAAGAAGTGCCTACTGCCAACCAGGGGAGAAGCTTTGGTAGCTTGACATTTTTTGTTGGATTTTTCTTTTCAGATTAAATTCTCTTCTTTATGCATGTGCAGAATTTTTATTGGCCTCTTGTCCCCAGAATAAGACCTAACATATCATTGTATGCATTTGGTCTCAACAGCTGCTAGTGAATATTTTCTTCTCTTAACATGTTCTTCCTAAATTACCACAGTTTTCCACTGTAATTATCCAGTTAACTGTCTCCTTAAGAACAGTAATCGTTAGCCCATCTTTTATGCTTCCCTGGAGAATTTTAAAAAAATAATTATATGCATGTATTTATTATTTAGTGAGTGACTAGGTAGTTGCAGTTTTGTTAGAAAACACGTTTTTAATAAAATCTCCCTTGAAAATAGAGGCTCCATCCATGAAGGAAACATTTCAGAAAACTCAAGTGCTCCTTATTAATTCCCAAGATATTTAACTCAATTTTTCCTGTGTCCACAGAGCCTCATTTTCAAGAAGATAAGATGTTTTTCAGAACACTTTATTCCTGCTAGTCCTACAATGCCTGTTGTCTTTCTGAAACAATTTTCTATCCCCTGTAAATTGTCACACCTATTCTTGGCTATCTTCCTGACAAGTTTACCAGTGGGGGGAGAATATTCCTAACATTCTTTCCTGGAAAAGCTGGACTCTTATTCCTACACTTTTTGTTATCATTTAAGCAGTTGTCACTCAGCTGTCTCTCTTACGCCGTAAGGTCACAGCTTCTGTAATAACATCTAGCAAAGGAGACTGAAGCCCCAGCTCTACTATACCAGCTGGATTTACCCTTATTCACACAGTAAACCCTTCTTTCAAAGGACCTTATTGGGTTTGCAAGTCATGCCTACATCTGCAAAACTTACTCTTCCCCAAAGCACAACCTATGTATCCTATACTAGTATGTTCTCCAACAATTTATCCAGGCTTACATAAAAACAGTCTAGAAATAAAGTTCTGTATTAGTAGTTGATGGGATATGAAAGATTTTTTTGTATTTTCTTAGTGTCAACGCCAATTTAAGCAATAATTAACAAGTCACAATTATCAGTGCAGGATTTTCCTGAGTGCTTTTTACTCTCCTGAAAAAATTTTCCTCCTTCATTTATTACTACAGAACAAATCTCTTCTACTAGTGTTTCAGTTGGGAATAGTTCTTCAGACTCCTCTCCACCAAAGCATGATCTGTCTGTATGGTCTGTTCTGTCCTGAATACCAGTGCAGAGAAATTTTATAATTTTTTTTTGTGCAATGATATGTATTTTCCTTGACAGGTCCTTTTACATCAAGATCATCCAACATTCCAAACTTCTTTTTGAAAGACTTTTTTCTTTTGACTCACTGGATGGAGTTCTGTATTATTAATATTTATTCCTTCAGCCAGTTGCTCAACAATTTTTGGCCTATCTAAATGTGATTTTGCATTTAAAACTGTGGTTCAGGAGTGTTCAGGAGGGTCTTTCTTGTCTGGTTGTGAGCATCATCTTTACGTCAACCCTGATTCAGGGCTGGGGGTTTAAACCCAAACAGTTCACAGGTGTTAAGGGAAGAATTTTTGCTTGTATAGCACATCTCTCAAAAATCTTGGAAATTATAGAAGCATAAGTGTTTTGCTGCCTCAAACTGCAATTTTCAGAATTGACTCAGCCTTAAGGGTTGTTTGGGCAACTAGAGATAGCATGGCAAAAAATCCTAATTTATACTTTTATAGTTTTATACATAATTGTCACAACTTTCTCAATCCTCCAACTCTACATTAGAGTTGTAGATGATATTTTACAGAACATTATGCACAGATATTTTACAGGTGTAAATATAGGTATATTAAACCTAATAGTAAAAAAAAAGCATTATGTAGATACCTAATGTACAAATATGAAGTCTACTTTAAGTTTCAGCCACAAAGTTCATCTTCTCTAGGCAATTCTTGAACTACACAGCCAGATGCAGAAGATGTTTCTGACCTCTGTCAGTACCTGCCATGTCATTACACCATATCATCTCAGTAACAGTCACTTTACCAGGAGACCTTCAGAATAATATTTCCTTTCATCTTAATTTAGTTATTTTCTAGGAAATTTTCATCATTGAATCACCATCCTTCAGTCGTAGTGTCTAGAAGTTAATGTTATGACTAGGTATTGACGCAAAATCTGATTATTTTTGTAATTAATCTAATAGAACATACTGTTTATTTTAAGGCAACACCTCCTGAAATTATATGGAAAGAATAAATCTCATCTTTTTCTTCAGTGTCTGGAAACAAGAAACAATTAAAAAAAACAATGTCATTCTTTTTTTTTTCCCTCAGCCCTCTCCCACACTGAAAACTTTCAAATGCAATCCTTAACACTTACAAGAGCAGAAGAAACAGTACTTCATACTTTTAAAATGTGTCAGTTTTAAAACTTGCAATACAGGAGATGAGAAGAGAGGCTGACTCACAAGTTTTCAACAACTGGGTGTAAGAGCAGCATGGAGGGTTCCATCTTTTATTTATTGGCATTCACCACAAATATTCTATCCGTTTTTAGTGGTGCAAGACTCTAGTCAATCCCTTTCTTTTGCACCTGCCATGATAGAGATAGCCAAAGTAGAACAACATCTTTGATGGCTGGTCTTGCTAAAACCACAACCCTAACCTGATTTTGACATCAGCCAAGGGAATTATTTACTACCATTGCTTTCTCTCCCATATATACTTTTTCATGTTTACCAAATGTTCAGCTTGCATTTTTTTCCAGGTCAAGCATTTACTTTTATTACCATATTATTTTATCCCCTCTGGTCCTTTATATTTTTTCTGGCTTTAGTTTTGGCAAGATTTTTTGGTGGAATATCATCAGCAAATCTTTTTAATTTTATATTTATCCCATTTTTCAAACCACTAAGATGTTAACTGAAAACAGCTCTTACACTGAGCCTTCCATTGGCTTGAACAGTTAGATATTTTGCCTATGTGTTTAGATTTTTTAAATATATATTAT
>NW_008612132.1:21407-45168 GCF_000691845.1 Merops nubicus | reverse complement strand
GCTCTCCCACCAAGGAGCACCGGGGAGCCCATGGAGGGTGGCTCACGTTTTGGAAAGGACGCGCCTGCCTCCTCTTCTGAGCATCTTTATTTCGTTCCTCGGTCTTTTTCTTCAGGTAAAAGGAGCCTCAGCTGCTTTTTGCTGTTTTGGAAGGTGGTGCTGGTGAAGGCTGGTAGTAAGAGCAGGGACCCAAGCACGCATCTGCTAACCCAGCGAGGAAGGGGCTGTGCGGGTGGGAGCAGTTTGCTTGGGGCAGCACCTCCGCGTCCTGTGGCACAGGGCATGCTGCAGAGGCGAGCCGAGGCCACCCACAGCAGGCTGCCGTGGCCTGGGACCGCACGCTCTGCTCCCACCCTCCACACCTCCGGCAGAAAGGTGGTGGTGTTAAAAGCCTTAGGCAAGTGGAGGGCTTCTTGCCAGCTCTGAGTTGATCTGCTTATGAGGGGTCTATCACCCCGGGTTTCTGGTGCTGGGAAGCCTTGGCACAGGAGAAGGGTAAGCCCCCTGAGCTTGCTGTTAAACACAGGGGGGGTGAAAAGTTGTGACCAAGTGCCAAAAGAAGGTGACTCTGTAACAAACCAAGTGAAATAGCGGGACTGTCTGTCTTCCCCCCCTGCCACAAGGGAAAGCTTAAGGGTGGGTGAGATCTATGACTGCATTGCATTTGCTGTGTGATGTTCTTGGAAGCAGCTGGCAGGTTATGAGGTGACCACAGGTGATGGTGAAGCTTGTTATACAAGGGTGAGGGGTGATGCTAGGAGCTGCTGACACCCCAGCCTCACGCTGGCCACGGGTCAACTGCCAGTTTGAATGTCCCTATGACAGGCTGTTAGGAAAGTGAAACCCTAATGGCCAAGAGGGGTGGGGAGACAACATGCGAGAGCCACAAGTGGTGTCAGAGAACCCAGAAAATACTTGGTTTGTCAAGACTAGAGCTCTGCAAAGGTAG
Source organism: Merops nubicus (assembly GCF_000691845.1). Taxonomy (NCBI): domain Eukaryota; kingdom Metazoa; phylum Chordata; class Aves; order Coraciiformes; family Meropidae; genus Merops; species Merops nubicus. The sequence continues at coordinate 44,219 of NW_008612132.1, read as the reverse complement.
AGTTCTCCCAGATACCTGCCTGGAGTACAGGGCTGTTTGAAGAAAGGCCACCTGCTAAAAAACAGTGAGTAGAAACCCATTTTCTACGCTGCTCATTAGCCTGGGCGACTTAGCCTGAGGAGCAGGCAGACACAGGGACAGGAGGCTGGTGGTGCTGAAAATGATCATAAATTTCTGGGTATAGCAAAAGAATCTCAGATACTTTAAAGGTGTCTGGAAAAAACGTAAATCATCCTTCAGGGATGCAAAGCTTCTGCTGATTAATGTGGATGAGGAAGAAGCAGCCCACAGGGACAGTTACCAGGTTACCTCCCGGGATACGGGCTTTTGCACTTTCTTTTGTCTGAGCGAGTGAACAAGCAGAGGGGGTGGATCCCTGCCTGGAATTAGTGTGACAATTTTAAGCCTGGGGCTGCTGGTTCAGTGGTTTTTCTCTTCCCTAGTAATCCCCATCCCTTTTATTCAGTGTTTTGCCGAGCACTTAGGAGCCCCGTGCTGTGTCAGCCTGAACATCCCAGCGTGTCTCATTCACAGTAGGTCACATCACACTTTCACCCTCGTTGTACCCCTTTCCACCATCCTGTTTGTGCCACCCCAAACCCCCCAGTGCTCCTGCCCATCACTGTGCCTTTGAGGCTGTGGTGATGGGTTCTGGATGCCAGCAGAAGCACACAGCAGCCATGCCCTGGCCTAGCCTTATGTGCTGCGAATGCCTCCACGGGGGAGGTAGCTGCCACCCCCCATGCTCTGCCAGAACCTGCGAGCCCCCAAAACCACCTTGCCCAGGCATGAATGGCAGAGGGCTCTGTCTGGTGACCACCACCCTTGCACCTGAGTCCATAAGCCCAGAGGGGAGTTTCCCCAAATGCCTCTGACGCAGGCACAGCTGGTGTGGGAAGTCCACGCTGCCAGGCACATCCAGGGCCCAAACCATGTGAAATGTACTCTAGGTATGATGAATACCTGGCTGATAGGTAGGAGCTGTGACAGTGTCCAGGGCGTTGCTGCTGTCATGCAACACCAAACAGCCTGCTCAGGGTTTTGCAGCGCCTGGATTTTTCTGCCTGGGTCATTCCCTGGTGAAACAGATTTTGCAGGAGAGCAGGGATGTCCTGGAAATCTGGGAGGAAAAAATCTCCAGCCATGTGCATGGAGAACTGCAGTATGAGGTCCTACCGACGGATGTTTCTTGCTCTTTCTCCAGCTCCTCACCACTGGCAGGCTGAAACATCAAACACCTGGGAAGCCTGCCAGTCTGTCACTGGAAATGATCCCCAACCAGCTGAGGGTGAGCTCTCTGGCGTCCAGGCAGCAAGAAGAGACGATGGATGGCAGGACTGGCTCTGAGCAGGACAGAGATTGTGCCACTGCAGGGCACAGCCAGGGGCTGAAGTCGGAGCCCTGTTTCCAGACCAACTCTCTCTTGCCTTGCCCCAGCAAATCCCTGATATCACAGCTCCTCAGCCACCCGATGGCTGGCAGGAGCCTGGATCCCACCATCCTCTTCCCTTCCTCTCAGGCAGTGGCCCTGCCTCAGGACTGTGAGCGTGGTGCATCTCCTGGAGAAGGAGTACAAACCCTGGTTTTCCCCAGGACCTGTGCCCCAGCTCCTGTGCCTTGTGCTGGTGACAGGAACCAGCTCTCTGACCAGCACCTACAGGAGCAGCTCTCTGACCAGCACCTACGAGCCAAGCGGGCCAGGGTGGAGAGCATTATCCAAGGCATGAGCCTCCCACCAACGCCTCAGGCATTTGACACCAGCCTGAAGGCAGCTTATGTGCACGAGAGGGAGAAGGGCAGCGAAATGCCTCAGGAGAGCAAGAGGAAGCCAAGTGTGACCCAGCAGGGCACAGAGGTGGCTGGGCGAGTGGCCCCTGTGGGGGGCAGCCACTCTGCCGAGGGCTGCCAGCAGCTGAAGGAGCAGCTCTGCTTTTTAGAGCAGCAGCTGAGACAGCTTCAGGAGAAGTTCTTCCAGGTCTGCGACTCTGGGGATGCTGCCCAAACCCAGAAAGGTGCCAAGAAAATGAATCCGTTACCTAGAATGCCTGGAGACAGACCAGACAAGGACAGTGCCACTGTCAGCAGTGAGGCGTGCAGAGCACCTCTCTGGAGGAGTGTCCTGGAGGCGCATGGGCCAGAGGAGGACGGGGACAGAGGCGACCCAGGCGGCCTGCCCTCGGCAGCGAGGGTCCTTTCGCAGGCACTGAAGCACGAGCTGGCCGGGGTGACATCCCGGGTGGTGGACTCTGTCCTGAAGACTGTCTGGCCGACGGCAAGCAGTCACCTCCTGCAGCAGCACCGCAGCCTCCTGGTGCCGGGGCCGGATGCCAAGAGAGAGTGTTTTGTTGCTGGGAAATGCAGAAAGCCACTTGCTAAACCATCTCCCATGAACGCACCGGGCTCACTGGGCTCACCCCAGGCTGAGGCCCTGTCAGGAGCTTCAGGGAAGAGCCTAGGCTCTCATGCGGGCTCCTTCAGTTCAAAGGGGGTCAGAAAATCCTCTCAGGTACCCAGCCTGGGTTATTCACTGGGCTCGGCCGCCCCGGTTCAGGACAGCCAGCTGCTGAGCCAGTTGCTGGGCTATGGCCAGCACGGCCTCTGGGGCAATGGCTCTTGCAGGAGCCCCTCTGCTCTGGAGAGTGGTCCTCTGGAGCCCCTTGATTTGGACTGGGGAACCATCAAACTGAGGTCATCAGTCGTGAGACAGCAGCAGCACCACCTGCCCCTAAACCCTGCTGACATGGAGAGCCTGGGACTGCTGCCAGCTGGCAGGGATGGCTGCGGGGAGCTGCAGGCTGAGATGGACAGGGTGCCCTTCACCTCCACCCATATATCCTTTGGGGGCAGATGGAGAGGTCTCATGGGCTTGGACGTGCTCCCCTTGTCCTCCAAAGCAACAGCGTGACACAGTCCCTGCCGGTCTCCTCAGGTCCAGGGACCCACTGCTCTACAGGGGGCCAAAAAGGGGTGGGCAGGAGAAGAGTCCTGAGTCATGGAGGGGCAGTCCTGCTCCTCAGGGTTGGTTAGATGCTGTAGCATAGCTGGGGGTAGAAGCCAGGAGCTCCCAAACCTGCTCTAGGCCATTGTAGCGTTCCCATAATCCTGTGCCAGGAAGAGATGTCTCATGGAAATCCCTGTTCCCACTGGCCCGGGAAACACTGTGGGGATTAGCAGTTTCCCTGGAGTAGCTGAAGGGACAACCCAGTGGCTGCCCAGCCCGGGATGATTCCCCTGCCCCCTGCTGCCAGGCCGTGGGGAGGCGTTATCGTGGGCGCCAGGCACGCGCGTGCCAGGGCCAGTGTCAGGGATGTGCTGGGGGGCCGGGCTGCTGCGTGCAGGCTTTCCTTGACTCCGAGGCAGATGCAGGAGGCACTGACCCCTGGCCACCTGAAGAAGGCCAAGCTGATGTTCTTCTTCACCCGCTACCCCAGCTCCACTCTGCTGAAGGCCTACTTCCTCGACGTGCAGGTAAAACAGTGGTGCCCGGCGCTGGTGCCAGGCAGGGTCCCACGCGGTGTCGCACCCAGCCCATCTCACCAGGCAGTGACAGGACGGGGATGCTCTGGTGTCCCTCTGCCTCGCTGGCAGGCACAGGGGGCTGGCGGCCCCCTCAGCACGGGCTGTCCTGCAGCTGGTGCTCGGGGCCACTGCAGGCCTGGGCTGCCAGGTCTTCACTCTGTGGAACCAAGGCGTTGGGATTAAAGAACATCAGGAATGTGCCTCCCTCGATGATCACAAATGTGATCCCAGCAGCTGGGATCCGAATCTTGGTAGGGAGAGGCACTGCAGAGACCCCCACGGCACGGTCCTGTCTGGTCCTTTTGAAGCCTTGGGACAGGGCTGGGTTTAGGGGGCTCCAAGCTGGCAGTAACCCCTCTCCTCCGTCTTTCCCTGCTCCCTGGCAGTTCAGCCGCTGCATCACCTCCCAGCTCATCAAGTGGTTCAGCAACTTCCGTGAGTTTTACTACATCCAGGTGGAGAAGTTTGCCCGACAGGCTCTGCTGGAGGGTGTTGTGGATGCTGGTACCCTCCGGGTCTCCCGGGACTCAGAGCTTTTCCGTGCCCTCAACATGCACTACAACAAGGGGAACGACTTCGAGGTGAGGAGGGGGAGCTGGGGCAGGGGCTTGCCAGGGCGAGGGGGAGCCGAGGCTGCGGCGGCGCCGTGGGCTGATGTCTGTCTCGCCGCAGGTGCCGGGGCGCTTCCTGGAGGTGGCCAGCCTGACGCTGCGGGAGTTCTTCAGCGCCGTCCGGGCAGGCAAGGATGCCGACCCCTCCTGGAAGAAACCCATTTACAAGATCATTTCCAAACTGGACAGCGATATCCCGGAAGGGTTCAAAGCTGCTGGCTGCTCCCAGGAACTGCTCCGCAGCTGAGTCTCTGTGAAAGCAGCACCAGGTTCTGTGTGAAGCACCTCACGGGCACTCTGTACAGCATCCATTATTCTGAGTATTTTCCCTCTGACCTGTAAGACAGCCCCTTGAGTGAGATGTGTCACTTGCCTCAGGTGCTGGGATTTTATGCGCCGTGTTTTATTGCCCTGCTCAAAGCCAGTGGGGTCCTGTCTGAGACCTTCAGAAAGGAGGGATAGAGATGCAGCCATCTGGTTGGAGCCTGGGAAATTGCCCTGCCCTGGCTCTTCCTGTGACCCCGGGCGAATCACCTTCCTTCCCTTCTCCAGATGGCCACAGATCAGGGCAAGCAGTATTTCTGTTCATGATGCAGGCAGAGGTCCTAGCAGTGGGCAAAGTTTTCTTGGAACAGCAGACGGGTGGATGTGCCCAGTCTAGCAGCACACCTCAGTTTCAGTCCAGATACAACATGTCAGTGTCCAAAGAAAATATCTGGTGAATTCCAGCACTTCAAGCACTCCATGGAGAGAGTTGACCCTGTCCGGGAGGTGTAAAAAAAGTGTTTGTTGTAGCCAGTACAAACAGTCACTCCTGCTTGCCCTGTGGTGCTTGGCAAGGGCCCCCCCATGCAGCTGTGTGCTATGGCCAAGCAGGTGAGCGTGTGCTGGTGGAAGCAGCCCAGGAGCGACCGCTCACCAGCAGGGTTACCCGTGTGCTGGAGGAATGCAGGGTGCCCCGCAGCCAGCCCCCATCAGCCTGTCACCTGGGAGGAGAGTACCATGAGAAAAAAAGCTCACTTGTGTCCCCTCACACCATGCTTCTGCTGGCAAAACTGTCCCAAAGACCTTGGCTCTGCAAACTGCACCTGGTGAAAGAGGCATGGGTTATTTGGCACTCATCAGTCCCTGTGGGGTTTAACACAAGCCAGTGAGGAGCTGGGCCCTGATGTCTGCAGCCCCATTGCTGTAGGAGTGTAAGCCCAGAGATGTTTCTTTTCCCTGTGACCAGGACTTGGCAGCCAATTTTTGACCTGATGGAGCATGGCAAAATATTTTGTGTTAAGGGCCCTGTTGTCCTGTCAGAGGTGGGAGTCAGGAGGCTGTGAAGAGGGACGTTTTGGGAGAGGCATGGCAAGAGGGCTCTGAGAGGGCAGTGATGTGTAACTGTGGCTGAGCAACGACATCCCTGGGCAAAACACTTGGGGAGGACTGGGAGGAGGCCAAGAGGTTGGATGTGCCAGCTGGGTACTAGAGCACAGCAAGTGACACAGTAGAAGAAAATGGCAGCTCCAGCATTGGACAAGTGCATGGGAATATCCACAGGCAGTGTCTGCAGGGTTAAGGAAGCATGTGACAACATCAGGGTAGGATGGGGGCTCCAAAATAGGGAAAGTTTTATGGTGGTTCCCCCCATCATGAGTGCAGGGGGGGGACTGGTTCTGTTTGTATATTCATTTCTGGAGGTTTGTATATTTACAACCCCAACACCAAATTTATTTGATCCATTTTTATATAAATGCATAGTTTAAGTTACCCCTAAAGACCTATTTGATAACTTATGCTCTAAAGCATTACTCTGGGAGTTTCTTGCCTTTTGTTGGGAAAGGAATAACACTGCAGCCAAAGGGTTTACTTGTCCTGCTGGCATCCTTGCGGGGCTGAGCACCCCCTATTAACCAACGTGGTCATTTAAACACACACCCTCACTTCAATGCCTTGTGATCAGTCTGCTCCAAAGGGCAACTCGTTGGGAGGATCAGGAAGGGGGAGCTGGAGGCAGATGGAGACACATCCCAAAGCTAATGGATGCCAGACTCGGATGTACAGCACCTGAGAAGTGCTGCAGGTGGCACCGTGAAGGACAAAACGGTGCTGTTCCTGCAGGCAGTAACTACCTCGGAGCTTAAGTGATGCACTGAGTAGGTAAGGCCAATGCTGCTGGAAAAGGAAATGATGGCCTGCCTCAGAAGGGGTTAGTAAATTCTTTTGGTCACAGCTCAACAACTAAGGGACATAAGGTACAGGTTTACTGAAGACACCCCACTGGCACAAAGCTCTTTTATAGAGTCCCTAGGGTGGCAGTTTCTTGCTTCCTCTGCTCACATGCAAGTTCCTGGGTGTAGGCAAAGCAGCAGGTGGGTGGCTGAGGGCAAGGCAAAGCCCCACATCACAGAATCATGGAGTGGCTGAGGTTGGAAGGGACCTCTGGAACTCATCTGGCATACCCCCCTGCTCAAGCAGGGCCATTGAGAGCCAGTTGCCCCGGACCATGTCTAGATGGATTTTGAATATCTCCAAGGAGGAAGACTCCATCCTTTCATCATTAAATGAAAACAATGAATAGGACTGGGCCCAGTATGTGGAGCAGTATTTTTGCTCCAGTGTTTGCCATATAACTGCAAGGAAGTGGGAACTACAGAGCTGTGTTTTACACTGGCTTTTGTGAAATGTGGACCAGCATGACCACAACTAACAGCATGTCACATCAGTTACCCTTTGCCTGTGATGAGGCCTCACCACTTGTATCCACAGATTGAATTCTGCCTGGGCAGATTTTCCATTCAATAGGAAATAGAATAAAAAGAAAATAAATAAAATAAAAAAAAAAGATGCAGGGCTAGAGACACCAACCAAAGGACACCAGACCACAAAACACTTGTCTGGCTGGCATCTTCCCCAGCAGCTTTTCAACCTCCTGCCCACCTTCAGCCAAGTATGACAGAGAGCACAGAGGTGTCAGGGATACAGAGGAAGCATCTACCCGCCCTTTGGTCAATCCACGCTCCCTCAGAGCTCCTGCCTGGGGAGCCTGGGGTGCAGCTGTCTCCTCCTGGGGTGCTCATCTGCCAGGGGCCAGGTGGTGGCACCCAGACAGGCACAGCTCTGTGTGCAGTGCTGGAGTGGGGTGAGCCGAGTGCCCCCACAAGAGCCCTGGAAAGCAGCTAGAAGGGGAGACTCACTCTGCCTTCCAACACGGAGAGGGCAGCACAGCTGCTGGGACATGGGGACAGCTGGGGCTGCTCTAGCAGCAATGGAGCCCGAGGCCTAAGGGAAATAGTGTGTGAATCCTTAAGAAGTGAGGGTGTCACTGGTGGTGCTGTGCAGGGCACAGTATGCAATTTCATTCACATTCTGGTGGTGCCCAAGACAGAGCAGCTAGTTTTCAAAGACAGACTAATGGGTGCTGGTGACAGGGAAATTGCTACTGACCAAGCGTGTCTGCTGGAGGCTGGGGGGAGAAGGCAGAGCCACAGCCCGCACAGCGGCTCCCGTCATGACCCTCAGGCTTGGGTGGGCTCTCGCTTTACCATTTCCCACAATTACCTGAGGAAGCAATGGGAGCAGCACACTCACCTACTGCTACCTTGGTTTCATCTTTTTAAGAAAACCACCCCTTTTCCCCTTTCCCTCTCCCGTTTCTGTGGTAGATGCAAAAAGCCCACAGCTCCTCCGGGAACAATTCCTCAGTGCTATCCTTTTACATTTCCAATCACCTTCCTAACCCATCACAGCAATGGACCCTGTCCATGCAGCCAGACTGTAGCAAAGGCCACTGAGGACTAAAAAAAAAAAAAAAAATCACTGTTTCCTGCCTCTGGGCTGCTGAGGTCCTGTAGCAGCCAAAAGAGGGAGATGTGACCACACTGACTAAGCTGGCAAGGCCATCGAGAGCCCTTATATACCCATCTATGTTATGACTTACCATAAGATCCCTTATTATTCATGTACAGCTAATTAGAGTTTGAAGAAGGTTCCTAGTGGATGTTCACCCCACGTGCCAGGAGGCAAGGGAGATGTCTCACAGAGAACTCTGCCCAGACAGGGCACAGGCAGGCACAACAACAGGTAGCTCAGGGGCTTTTGAGAGAGATATTTACTCTGAGCAAGGGTGCATGAAGGAGTGAGAGAAAAGTCTCAAAGCCTTCACCACCCAAAACCAGCTGCTGGGGCTAATGCTCATCTTGAAGGGTGGACAGCTAGGGTAGGAGAAGGTGGGAGGCAGGCTGCCAGAGAACAAGCACATGCATCTGTGCATAGACAAATACCAAAACAAAATGTAACCTAACATTTGATATATTTCCTATTCCATTACTGTTTCATATTTACAATAAGCACTCACACCTACCGTCAGCCTCTGCAGTATTTCTATAGGTTTCCCAAATTTAGTAATTTGTGTTTCAGCACTAGCCTTTTGATTAAAAGTTCACAGGGTAATTTTAATTTTGTGCATTAGGGCCAAACACTGTTCTTGGTTTTGCTATTCCAATAAAATGGGCACTATGGACACTTCCTGTGGCTATTTCCCATTACCTGCTAAGCAACTCTTAATGACTCAGGATTAAGTCCAACTGGCATGCGCCAAACATGGCAGCTTCCCTGCTGATGTTTATTGCTCAGGCTTTTACTGTTTTCTCACTAGTTGTTTTACTAGGTTAACAAGTATTGTTCTTAAAAGTGCCAGCAAACAGGACCAATCTTTTTGTCTTATTGCAGTCATGGAAGATAAGCAGCTAAAAGCATGTGGTGAAGTAAAATGCTATGAGTATGAAAAACACAAGAAAGAGGAAAAAAAAAAAAATCTGAAACCTCAAGATAAATATTTTACTAGATTTCCCAAAGCATGTATATGACATCCATAACTTTACACAAAGAACAGAAATTATAAAAAAATATTTTGTATTATGTTAAAAAACTAAGTGAAATACCTTACAACATACATGTGTATATACATATCTGCATATTTCTGTATAAAACTCGTCCTCATTTCGGTTCTCAGAGAGCAAGCACAGAATACTCAACAGCTTAAGTGATTGTTTTCTCTTTCCAGTTTCCAGGTCTGTGAGTAAGAAACAGTAGAAATAAGGACAACCTTTGAAAACACCATGAATTCATACTCAAGGGCAAAGTGAGGCCAGCCATAAGCATCACTGTGCCTGCCGAGTCTCCATGACTGGCAGTGCAACCTTGTGTTCCAGTACAAACAATTACAAAGGCTGATTTTCAGTAAAACACTTCAGGAATAGTAACTACATTTACAAAAATATAGAGCTGTAGAAACGGTATTTTTAAAAGCCACCATGCTCTCTTCTCTTGAGCAATCCTTATGAAGCGGAGTATCAGGTAGTGGTGTTTGGAAAGGTCCCAGGCTGCGGCTGTGAGCGTTACTCCAAGCAGCACCAAAGCCCTTTCCTTCTCCACTCCGACACCTGCCGCCCCCAAGAGTTTTTTCAGGTTGCTGTTTCTTTTGTGGAAGACTGTGCCCCTAGCATGGCATTTCTAAGTAAGCAGACTGTCAAGGGATTTTTACTCAGCAGTGGACTCCTGAGATAACCTGTGGGTAGAGTGCAAGCCCACATGCAGCACCCAGAGCCACCACTGCTGTCAGAGCTCACAGTGTTTTAGTTTGTCACACCATGGCTCAAACACACCATATATTCTACTGCTATTCCTAACCCCTGAGCTTCAAAGCAATCTCACCTCTGCTTCTGACTAAACTTTTAATGAGCAATGTTATCCAAAAGGCCAGAGCAATTTTTGCAGGAGCAGGGAAATGTCTGGAAGTTGGTAACACCAGCTCAGTAATGGTCCAGTCAGTGAAGGTCTCTGTATTCACAGCACAGGATCTTGGCTTCCCAAGGCTGCAACAAGCCAAGCCAAGGCAAGAGAGTTTGATTTGGTGACAACTGCTCTATTTCAAGAACTTCACAGAGCTCTGATTATTTACTGAAATGTAAAGGAGTAACAATACTCACCCAGATGTTAGCACTTAACTGGAGCCATGTCCACTGGCGCTATTAAAGATGATTGGCTTGTGTAAGCATCTGCCATACCTGCGATGTAACCAGGATGCTGGTGGCAACGCCTTCTGCATCTGAACTGCCACATCAACCAGGAAAACAAAATCCTTGCAGATCCTGGGCTTACTCATAAAAATGATGGCATATAATTTTTTTTAGAAGGGGAAACCTCATGCTGGAAGAATTTTCATTGGACCAGTGTTTCTTGAGCAGCTGCCATAGGGAAGACTGCAATGACACAGAGCATCTGTTTGGTGCCAAACAAATTATTGCCACGTGAAGAGCTGAGACAAAACTACAGAACCTTCTTTCTCCCATGTTGCTGTAAGGTTGTTTCCATAAAACTGCGTTGTGTATTTTAAACAGAAATCTTTCCTTTACAGAGTCAGGAACACCAGTGGCCATCCTGTTTCCTGCTAACAGCCTATGGTCTGTTACCACTATCAATATTCCTAGTGAAGCCCACCATCTCCTCATGGTCTCAATTTACTCAGACCACCACCCCACCATCTGTGACCATTTGCCCCCAGATTTACTGGTTATGCAGGAACAAGTTTATCTTTTGACATCATCATGAATCACAGGCCGACATTTATGTGGGAATACCCTAACTTCAGTTCTCAAGATCTGTTTCTTAACAAATAAATATTAATGCCTTGGTCTGTAGATTGGCAGTTACCATTAGAGGTTCTTACCTCTCTTACTACCACTCTACGGCCTTTTATGTCAACCACAGCCAACCATCAGACTCAGAGCCATCCAGCTGCTCTTCCCACAGCAGTTGTTCTCTGGCAACCCGGCAGCAGTAGCAATCCTTTGCAGAGCAGCTCCTCCTTTTGCAAATGATGCTGGAACCAGTGTGGAAGGTGTTACTCAGGAACATGGCACTGACATTCCCCAGAAGCACAATGTGATGTCCCAGAAGTCTTTTCAGAAAAATTACTGGCCCTTGCATTGTCTCTGTGACGTGTTCCAGTGATCCAAGAATCTTGCTAGTTCAGCAGTTTGCAAAACTCAGTTCACCATCTCACAAAGCTTCTGCTATCAGCCTTCTGGTGCCAGTTCAATTTTCTGTACTCAGTACATTATTGAATGGCCATGTGCTTGCAAGCATTCAGTGGCTTTTTCCACTGGAAATAAACCAGAATTAAGAGCTCCACACCCCAAACACAACAATGCTCACTGGAAGCTAAAGTTGAGAAGGGCTTCTCAGACATACAAAGTAACAATTGAAAGAGCTGAGGGAGAAGGTGGCAGAGAGGATAGATAGATCCAAGTACTGTAGACGTAGTTCCAATATCATGCAGATGTAAACCAGAAATACGTAAAAGTAATGGGCCAGTGACAAGGTAAATATGGTGTTACAGAAAAATTTGGCCCTACATGTGAAAGATCTACATACAGTAGCCCTAAATCCTTGTACAAATCAAGCAGCACTGAGGTTAACAAGGAGGAAGGTTTTATGGAGGTGCCTCTCCAATGTCTGTTTTGCCTGTAAGACATTTCAACAGCATTGTGGCATTGGGAAAATTCCCTGCCATGACAACTCAGTTCTGCACTGTTCAGATTTAGCACATGGGTATGTTAACAATATATATGACCGTAGAGTAGCTTCAGACACAGTGTGTCCCAGCAGGTGAATCAATGCCATGGACACTTCAAAATTACACATGATTCACCTACCACCCACATTAAGACGCAGCATTCCCTCAGCCCATCTGCAAAATGGGAGAGAACTGGCTTGTGAGGCTAAACCCCTAGATAAAAATCACATTAATTAGTCTATGAGAAGTTACAAGGTGATTTCTGAGAAGCATCACTGAAGACATGAATCTTTGTGCCATTCCCTCTCTGGTACCAGGGCTTATCTGCTCCACATTAACTGCTCAGAGCTTGGCTCAGGCGCATCCCGGGCGCAGGACGGAATCCCTGTGTGCATAGGGTTCAAGGGCAACACGTCAGTCACACTGCTAGAGGTAGGCTGCTGCTTCCAAACACAAAACTGCTCTTGAAATAAACCAAACTTTGTGACAACTGCATCACAAAAAAACCCCCAGCCAGACAAAAATATCCTAGGTGATAACACTGCAAGTCAAAAAATGGTGCCTAATTGCTACTGAGCATTCTTCTTCAAGACCATCAAAAGCTATCTTTTACATACGACCCTATTTATAAAACATTTGTATTTTATCACAGTTAGAAAGTCAGAAAAAAACAATTTCACACTGAATACTAAATTCCAATCCTTACTTTTCTGCAATGTATTTCCACCCTTTTATACTTTCCAAAATTCCATAGAATACTGTCCAGTCTTGATTTTGCTGCTAATTTATATCCACTTCACCAAGGAATATGCTGACCAGGTCCACCTTTACAAAGTATTTTAATAAAATTAATGACTTCAAATTCAATGCAACTTCAGCACTATTATTTCCACAGGTCTTCCTTCTCCACAGCTAGTGTACCAAAGGTATGGAAAAATGAAATCAGTAATATTAAAAAAAGAGAAACCTACATATTGCAGGAAGTTAACAACATTCCTACAGTACATAGACTCAATCTGTACTTTCAGCTACACTGAACTCTGCACTCACCAGGTCTATACAACTTAACACAAGCACAGAGTAAAAAGAAAAAAGTCATAGCAAAGGCTGAAACTTGCAAAACAGCAGTGCAGAGGCTCTGGATGCCATGGACAAGTCTTAAATCCCTGCTGGACTGGACTAATCCAGCTGGAGAACTGACTGCAAACATCGCACATCTATTTAAGTTTTATATAATACACGAGGTACATTACACGTTTGTTTATGACCTGTGCTAGAAAATGCAGGAAAAAAGACACCAAATTGAGCTAATTAGCACAAGGAGAGAAGTCCATTATTTGTCTCTCCTGTACATCATGGCTAACAAGTAGCTTCCACTGTTGCAAATAGATTTCCCTCCTTGTGATGCATGTAGCTAAGGACAAATTAAGGTAAAAGGAAATGCCACAATAGTTGAGAAAAGGAAAAAATCAACATGTACTACAAGAGATAAGCCATACATTTTTTATCTTAGAAAGGTGAATCTCCTAAACTGGAAGAACTAACATACCAAAGTCTCAATCTAAGGCATTAATTTGAATAAGATACTAATATGGAACAGATACAGAAAGAGTATTTTCGAAGGCAATGGCACGTGAAATCAATCCTGTGGATAAAAATACCCGGATGAACAGAAATAAAATTAAACTCTTGCAAAAATGTAGTCAGCTCATCAACAACCTTGGACCTCACATCAATGGTGCAGACTTCTAGGTAATTATTTCTGAAGCTCTGTTTCACTAGGCATGGTAAGTAGGAATGTAACTGTCCATGAACAAGAACACAGCACCTGTATTTTCCATTCACAGGATTTAGCACCACAAAAGTCAGATGCTTTCAGATATCTGAATGAAAAAATAAATTTTGTAACACTCTTTGAGAAGGACAATCTCTGTAAGATTGCTCAGCTGTTATAGACACTGTTGAGGAACTCAGCTCCAAAATTCTGACCGCACTGGATGCTGCTGCTGCTGCTGCATCAGAGTACGTAGTGGGGAACAGCCTTTGAGAGAGAAATTCTCTGGGCAAAAGTGGCTTTTCAATTGAAATTCAAGAGTACGATTTAGATGTGGAATCCAAAAAAATATCAAAGCAGAGTAGTGTGACAACAATGTATGGTCAACATTTCTGCAGTTAGGAAAACATAAATTGTCCCAGTCACAACTTCTAGACAGTCCTTTCCTTCAACGTAGCATGTTTAAGCCTAGCTTAGGAACAAGAGAAGGATGGAAATCCACAGGACTGGGACAGTCTTCTACAATCCAGTACTAGACACAACTGATAAAGGAGGTGACGAAGAAATATTTATCACTAAATGTCACAGATTTCACCAGATCCCCAAACTGACCCAAAGCAAAAACAGTCACTTCAGGTTTTGCTGAGGTAAATCTAGCTGTCCAGTTAGACTTTTATTCTGCTCCAAGTTCATCTTCAGACATGCACTGTTTCCACACTACTACCAATGCAGCATACTCACCATGTTAGTGCCTCTCCCCAACAGATCTGTAGATAAAGTGCTTAAAGGCTATCTGAATATTCTCAAGCTACATCTAACACGTATATATTGAAGTGGGGCTTTAACAGACAGACAGTTAAGTAAAAAAGAGTTTATAACCCAAGGTTCCTTTAGGGCCATCCCTTCAGCCTTACAGCAGATTCTCTCTTGGAAAGAGATACGAATAGTTACATTCCTAATAAAGGAATAGGTAGATTGTGCACTCCTTGGAAAAAGGTATTCACAGTACTCCTTAACCATCAAGTACCTACTGCAAAACATGCAGTAATCATATCACACGTCGTGCAAACCTGTTTGAACCATTCACATTAGAGCTTCAAGCATGTTTCTTTGTGAGACATCTTGGTAGCGTCTCTGATCAAGCTGAAGTTCTGAGATTTCTTAGCAGTGCGAAGTTAGCAGGTTCTTCTAGCAGAAGCATCTTTAGTGCTTGGTTGTGGATGTTTGTCCTTAATTTTCTTTATTCCAAGAGGAAAAAAGCAAAAGTTTCAGCAAGAAACCTTGGAAGCCTTTGGAAGAATGACTTCTTGCTACAATGTATTTAAAGACTTTACAATCCAAAAGCACCTACTAGCAAGTTAAATCCCGTTTTCCATTAGATGTCAGCAGTTATCAAGCTTTTTAGCAGGATACAAGACCATTTAATTTTCATGTCTCTCCTTAAAGCAGAGGAAAGATCTTGTTCCATATTTATACAGCACATAGGTTCCCTGGAGCGCAAAATCTTGTCTGTGATATGCCACACAACAGTGCAATTTTAATCCATCAATTTTTTTTCTACAGGAAAATGGTGACTTTTTCTTTCATGAGGTAGAAGTTAATGGTTTAAAAGTGTATCAGGCAATATGAAATCACAAAAATTAGTGTAGGTGTTTGTTGGCAAAGCTGTTTTCTGTGCTTCAAACAGTAGTACAGTATTCTCAAAACCCAAAAGCTACATGTGCTACATAGGCTAGCACATCAGCAACAGTGGTCAAACAAACCTTTTATTACTATCTGCATCAGAAAAACAGAATAAAACTATAATTTTAAAATGCTGTTAAAGATACCTTGTCACTCACATATGATGTAGTGCCAAATTAAAGTAATTGTTTGTGTTACCTACCTGTCAAACCAAATTTTTGTTTGTTTGTTTTTGTTTGCTTTGTTTTGTTTAAGACTATTTACACTCTGAGGGAGGGAAGAACTGCAGCTCTGTTCTCCTTCTGTGCTAATTCCCAGAGAGGAAAGGTAACATCCTACAAGATTTAAATAGAAGAAATCTTAGTTTTTGAAAGATGCTTCCATTTTTGGGAAGCAATACTTCAGTTTACATGTAATCTGTTAATGGCTTGTGCTTTTAAAGAGAATTAAAAGGTACTTTCAAATAACCTGTAACAGGCATTTTCAAGACAAAATGCTTTCTAAATCAGCTTGCTCAACTACACTTTTGACCTGCAGACAAAAAATGGTAGGGATTAATTTCAGCTTAAACTCCACAAATACTTATGCAGCCAGTTGCTAAAGCAGACACCTCAGACAGTGGAGTTGCTAGCATATTCTAGCCACACAAGACAGATTCCAGCTCAGATACTTAGAGTAAAACTAAATGAACTCCCTTTTTTTTTTTTCTTCTTTCTTCGTTTAATGGAGTTTTCACTTCTTAAATTATTCCCCCACCTTTCTTGCAAGGAGCACTGCAGTTATAATTTCTCTCCAAAGACAGCAACACCACAGGAACTGGTGAAGTGGTAACAACCTTGCAGTCTTCACATACTCCCCTGAGAGCACTAGCTGTTCAAACACAGCAATTTCATATACAAATGTACTGGTCAGAGCAGACAGTTCAGATACATAAATAAAAAGTTCAGATAAATAAAAGCATCACGAATTTCTTGTGTAAAGGTGAACATCCATGCATGCATGTGTATCTTGACCAGTTAAGGAAATAAACCTTGCCCATTACACTTACAAGGTAAGAAGTATAGAGAAATATTTGAATGACTGACACTTCAGAACACAAGGCCTAGGGAAATGCCTCCCCTCCCAAGGAGATTCCATCTGAGAGTTCCACAAGTCAGAAAAAAATTGGAAAAAAAATTAAACTCTGCCATTTCCACCCAGGCAGCTTCAAGGTTTTACATGCTGAAAAATTCTTTAACCCTACAATTCAAAGAGAATAAAGCCTCCTGACTAGAAACCTAACACAGAATTGAAAACACAAGCAACCTCAAACACACTTGTGTCTCTCCATTTCCAGTAAGTTGCTGTAGTTTTTGTTTGGTAAGAGTACTTGCGCTTACCTGGTTTAAGCAAAACCATGAATAAAAGAGCACAGTCTGCTTCCAAACAGTATTAATCAGCCAGAAAGTGGTAATTCACCTGAATGAAATATTGTCATTACCAATTTTCCAGCCTACAGGTATGAGGAAGATTTAAGGTTCCAGGCTGCAGATCCAGTAGCATGCAAATTTGGAAGTGGTAGAAAGAGACATTGCAACTGCTGGAACACTCCACTGGAAAGCATGAAACAAAACAGTTTCACCATGAAGAAGAAAGTGATTAATCTTGAGCAGAAATCAGAAGAGTCACTCAGTGTTCCTTTAGCTGGTTGAAGGATTCTGACCTGCACCTGTAGGAATGGATGAGCAGGAGAAGATCAAAACATATTTGATTCAAGTTTCATGAGAGAATAAAGATGATTGCCCTAGAGACTCAAAAGAGAAAGAAAACTGTGCCATTCATGTTTGAAATTCTAGGAAATTTCTGTTCCTTCTCTTATTTCTATGATGATAAAAAAGCCAAGTATAATCAGCCTTACAAGGCCACGCTGTAAGAACCTGAAACTTCTTTTTATTCACTTCTAGTGCATGCTGCAAATGTGCCGATTTCAAATCAGATGGCCACCCTTTGGTCCTCAAATGCATTAAGAGTATGCAGGTTGTCCTTGTGTAGTTTGATCCCAAAGTGTTGGCAGACCTCAAATTCAGTACTGAGACTTCATTTCCCAGAAGGAATTTGGGAAACTAAATAACAAAGATAGGCACAATGAAAAAGATCCATGCATCCATCAGTATTTGGCTTCCTGAGGGTGCAGGCCACGTGACTGTTCCACAGGCCAAGAACACTCGCAGTACTGCTTCTCCTTTCCAGTCCATGGGTGCCCAGTTACAATACTCCAAGTGAGTTCTGGGTTTCAGTTCACTCAGCTCACAGTTAGCCTGCTACATGCTGGCACTGACATTAGGAACTTCATAGCAAAAAGCACAATTTACCTCCAGCCAGATCAATCATGTTTTCTTCAAGTCCTGAAGTCTGCGTCCAGTATTGTGTGGGCTTCCAAAATTTCATGGCAGCAATATTAATAATATAATGGCACAATCTGCTAAGGGAAATTGTGTCCAAAGGGCAGAATGAAACTATTCACCATGACAGCTGCATTAAATGAATGGACAAAGTATTTTTTTTTTTTTTCTGGCAACAATAAATTTGTTTAGTTGGCAATAAGCTGTCCCACACGCTGAATTACTTCATTCTTTTGAAAGAGATTTTCAGAGCGTTCCAGTGCTGTTGAAATCTCAGATTGGGGAAAACTGATTTTGGTTGGCAAGGTCATGTTCTTCACTAATTTAAAAGCACATTAATGACAGACTATTCTTCTACAGGAGGCATATTTCCTAATGTGACTTAAAAATTGTGAAGAACTGTGATTTGCAACTATAAAACTGGATTAGATATGGGCTTTTAGGGGACAGGTTAATATATTTGTTTCAGTGTAATATTGCAACTCTGCTTTTCCAATTCAACCCTCTCATAAAAGGCACTACTGAAATCCTACTCAGGACCTCCATGGAATCCGAATGGCTGTTCAGAGATTAAAAAGAGTCAGAAAACAGTAAAAAAAACCCACCTTACAAACAGACAATAACTATTGTATTTTGTTTACCAACAGACAGGCAAGGAACAATTAACGGACAAGGTTCACAAAGATGACTGAAGCAAAGTCCAAAAAATAATAAACCCAACTGGATCAATGAAAAATGAAACTAACTCACGCTACAGTTCTTCCATTCTGAAGACTGGGAACTAATAACGCAAGGTAAGTTGTTTATCCTCTGTTAATGTAAATATTTAAGAAAAAGAAAGCCATGCCATTTTCAGAACTAATATAATATTCCATGCTACATTTGTACTCTTTCCTACCATAGTCAGACCGTCGTGCTTAATGAGTAGTCCTACAGTAAAACACAAAGTGACCGAAGATGACAACTAAGCTTACTCACACAGCAGCACCAGGCCTTAGGTTGCACATTCCCTTGCAAAAAAGCACACACACTTTTACCACGAGAAAGGTAGTTTCAATATTCCTAAAAAAGCAGATGGCCTTGAAAAAAAATGAAGTGCCAGAAGAAATTGTCATTCATAGAAAATATTGTTATAACAGTCAACTTTGCCCAAGAGGTAGCAGCTCCATTCTGCAGCAGCTGACCTTTTTTTCAGTAGTATTTTCAAATGGGAGGTGCTGCAGAGAAACAGTCCAACTTGAGTGAGCACAACTGCATGGTCAAAGATGGATCATTATCTGAGAGCACTGGTTGCATATTTTCCCATTTAGCCATCAGTGAAAGTGGGTATTGCAGTGAAGGACTTTCCAAACAACTAATGAAATCATTGATCACCAACCTATGACTACTAGACAAATGTGAGACTACCTAGCTAGTCTCAGTTCTGTCAGCAGCAATGATGAATTTTTCCTTTTTGTTCCATTTCTTCATCCACTGAAGGACTAGCGTATGTAGAATCTGTTACAGGCTGCAGTTCTGGCATAAGTTATTTTCTTTGAAAGCTACTTCCCATCAAGCAGATGAAGACCAACCTGCTAAACATTCAATCCAACTGAAACAAATGGCAAAGATTATGCAATGCTATTTCTGTACGACAGAAATGGAAAAGTTCTGAACTTGAGGGAGCTAGGTAAAAAAAACAAGTCAAAACCCCCACAAGCCCTTCATCCTCTTCTAATCAAACAGTTTAACAAACAGTCTGCAGCAGTATGTTTTTATAACTGAAATTTTGCTCTAAATTTGAAGATTGATACATTTTCTTCTCTGTTCTGATCAGAGTCAGGTATAACTATGTATATTCTTCACTCATCTCCCTTCAATTCCACCTGCACCACAGAATAAACAGTGTGACTCCTCTGGTTGTTACCTGCTAAAATAATTTTTGAAACTGTTAAAAACAGTAAACAATACGGTAATTTCTATCACAAGTTATCCATATCCAGAAATATTATTTAGCCTGGAAAGGAAAAATGTTAGAAAGGATCTAATTCAGGTGTATTAGTAAAAATACAGATAAAACTATTATCAGTTCTTATGAGTAAAGGAACGGCATCAACTTGTAACAAACCTCAGTTTTGTTATGCACAACTGAGGATAGACTGAAACCCATTTTACATGTTTCTGAGAGAGTAACTTCTCCAAAGTGAAGCTTGCCTGATTTCCACAGCACTAGAAAAAAACAATCTCTTTTTAACTATTAGTTTCCCTTTGACAACAGTTCTCAGTGAGAAATGAAAGAGTATTTAACATTTCAAAAAGAAAGTATGTATGCTACATAATAATACGTGTACCAGAAAATGCATATTTATTACGTTCCATTTTAAAAACACTTCATTCAGGGAGCTTGATTTTCTTGTATTAAACACATTCAGGGCATAACACATTCATCTATTCCACTCATTTACCAAAAATCTTTCAATCATGCACCACAGACAAGGCTTAGAAACATCCAATAAACCAAAACATTAGAAAGGCAAACAAAACCATCTATTAGCACCACGGGTCTTCTTTAACAGCATGAACTACCACCACAACAGAACTCGTTGATTTACCAGTCTAGATGCAAACCACAATGTAGTCACTCAGCAGAGCAACAAAGAATAGCAGACAGAAATCCAGGACTTAATCTTCTTCACTCAGAAAGATCAGGACAAAAAAATTCAATTTGCCAGTAAAACAACATTATTTTTGGATTTAAACACCTTGCCTGGTTACAACACTGTTAACAAAGGGCATTTGCTTCAAAACCTGAGAGGACAGAACAAAGTTTCCATTAGTAAACCTGATGCTGTGCAGAAGTGACATACCAGCATCTATGATGAATTGGTACCACTTTTAGTAGTGTAGACTGCTATTCATTTCTCTCTTTTAGCAAGCTAAACACATTTATTAAAGGAATAGAAGGGTGTAACTTCTGGTCTTTGTTGCTTCTTTTAATGATATTTCTCTATGAGACAGTAGACTTCTGAATGGAATGAAATACCCTGATAGGGATCAGTTAACTAAAAGATACAGTAAGACTAAAATGAATTTTCTACACTGCTCTCCAGAGAACTTCATAGTACTTGTTTTCAAGTTGAGCATTAAAGAAATATTTTTCATACATTACTACTTGGAGTATTTCAGAGCCATCCAACAGAATTTATACTCATGTAGTAATGGAAATCAGACATAACTGAGAAACTAGGATCCAAAAAATAATTTTTTTTTCCTGCTCTCCATGAAGTAGAATGGTATGACTCCTAAAGGCCAGCAAAACCTGGGGCCTTAATGGAGCTGCCTATAAAAAGAAGAGCAGCTGATAAACCTAGAAGACAGGACACATTCCAGATATGAGCACAGCACTTCTTCCAGGTAAGGACGGTTCTGACCACTGTCCACATGTGAACACAGACCACATTTAAAATATCAAACAAAAACCATGCTACGTGGTCCACCAAGAACACAGAGTTTATAGTGAAATTTATTGTTCTGCTTCCTAAATACAATAAACTACAAGGTACATACAGTATAAAACGAGAACAGCCACAAAGCAAAGGTGATAAACATTCTGTGACAGTACAGTGGAGGTAACGTCTGTCTAGTCCTTCCACTTTAATCCCACAAACAGCAGCTAAAACTACTTGCCCTCCCCCTCCCTCCCCACAAAAAATATTAAAAAGTAAACTGTCTCTCTCACTTAGGAGCAGTGGGATTTGTTGTTTTTTTTTTTTTTGAGGGCACTGGTTATCTGCCAATATGTCAAGACAATTGCTGAAACTAAATTAACAATGAAAAACTGTGAAGGTGGGAGTGACATGACCCATGCAAGATGTTCATGACACCTTGGTTCACTTCTCCATGGAGCAAATGGCCTGTAAAGAAAGGAAAAGTTTGTTACACTGAGTAAAACAGCCATTAACATGGTCAGAGTTAAGATATAGTAAGGAAGACCTGAACTAGACAGGACTAGGCACACAGCTAAACTATCTTTTAATGAAAACATGATCTTTCTGTTAATAAGATTTGGTGATTGATAGCTGACAATCTTTCCCCTTTTATTTTTAGATGCTGTACAGGGCTCCAAACAAGGCTCCAAATCAAAATATTGTCTGAGATAATTCAACAATGACATGAACTGCAACCTCAACTCTTAAAAAACCCTAAAAACCACCAAGGCTATAAACATGGAGGAAGACTGAATACTTACCTTAAAGGCACAAAATTCCATTTAACCACTTTTTCATATATACTTGGTGCGGTTGAGGGCTCTCTCAGCAAGATGACCACTTTCATCTGTTATCTTCTCCCAATCTGTCTGTCCAACAACAAAGCCAATGGCCCTTTTCCTGTCTGCATCTTTTTTTTCTTCTAGGTCTGCCCACCGCACCTATGGAGAACATACTATCAGTAGGATAATCTCTTAAAAAATTCTTGAGAGAAGTCTAGACTTTCCACTGCAGAAAAGAGTACAAGAATTCTAAGTTGTACTCATTTTAATTCAAAAAGGTAAGTATTAATTTGTTTTCTGATGGGTAAAGATGGAAACTACACCAGCTACATAATTTTTATTTGAATATCCCAGGTCTTCCCCAGAGTAGAAGAAAGGTACAGATGATGAGCCTTTTCCATTTCAAGGCTATAATTTTGCGAACTGAAGTGCAATTACTCCAATTATTTCTCTGTTCACAGCAACGCTTTCTGCAGGAAGAACTATCGAAGATTCATTTAGTGTCTTCATTTTCTGTACAACTTGTCTTTAAATTGTACAATGGAAACATCTGGAAGGTGACTATGAAACCACAGAAAGACAGCATTAGAACAACTCAGCAGCAAATGAGGGACAGTTTTCTCCTCGGTCTTCTGTGATACATTTCTACTTAAATCTTCACACTATTTCCATACACTAAATAACTTTCTCATGCACTTGTTATCTCCCATCTTTACAGCTGCAGACATCTCCTCTATGACTTCTGATGGTCATGCGGGCCACTTGCATTCATCCTGTTCAAACACATACAGTCACTCCAGTTACAAACACAGACAGCAATGGGAGGAAGTACAACACAGAGGAGAATGCAAGGGAGGTGATGATGAAAGGCTACAGCCCAGAAACTCAGATGGAACACACCGTTG
Source organism: Merops nubicus (assembly GCF_000691845.1). NCBI lineage: Eukaryota > Metazoa > Chordata > Aves > Coraciiformes > Meropidae > Merops > Merops nubicus. The sequence goes on along the minus strand of NW_008612132.1, from coordinate 21,533 downwards.
CAGGACAAGAAAAAAACAGTAAGTGAAGAAACTTATCCCTGACATGCTAAATGACTAGTCCTATTCAGGCTTATTTGTTACTTGGGGACATAGCCTTACCACCTTTCTGCCAGCATCCCCCTATTC
>NW_008612132.1:18289-21376 GCF_000691845.1 Merops nubicus | reverse complement strand
GCCTGGATTTCCCAAGACTGTCCTGCTGATAGGCAATGACTGCTTTCGTCCACCATCCCTTCCTCCAGAAGTATATTTCTTTCACAAACGCTGTCCAGTACTACCCATGTTTTCTGTTTGACATTACAGAATGAAACAAAGCCCAGTCACCAACAGTTAACGCAAGTTACTTTTAGTGGCAAAAGCTGGTCTTTCTATTTTGGAGACAAATCACCCCCCCTGCCTCCTCCCCAAGTACCCAAACCAAAGAAGTATGACCTCTTCCTATTACCTCTCTCTCATCTTCCTCTGTTGTGGTGAGCAGAGCCCGCCCTAGGCAGGGATCGGCGTGCGGAAGATCTCGCGATGTAACGGAAAGCTCAGACTGCCCACGAGGGGCCTTGTGGGTGTGGCTTGTGCTATATAAGCAATTGCAGCTGCGCAATAAACGCCATTTGCAACATCCTTCACATTGAAACCAGTGTCTGCTGATGGTACCCAACGGCAGAGGTTGGGTGGCAGAGATCCCGGGGATCGGGTGTCGATAACGACATTCCTCTATAATCTTTTTCCCTTTTTTTTTTTTTTTTTTTTCCACAATGGTGTTTGAAGATGTGCATTTGAGTTCAGAACTGAACTACATACAAAATGGTTGAAGCTAACCTCCTGAACACACCACCTCCCAAGTTCTATGCAAGGTGTATGCAGGAAGTAATGTCTACATGACTTAATTGATATAAAACCTGCATAGCCAATACTTTTCTCAGCTGAATCTTTTTGAGTATAAGAACAATGTACTGTTTCTCTGCCTACTTATTACAAAACTTAACAAAAAATAGCTTAATAAAATCACCTTGTCTTGTAACCTGCACTGTATATTACACCATCATACAGCATAAGAAAAAGCCTCTACTCGTTGCTCTGAAACAAAGTACATCACCTCTCCCAGCAAGACATGGGACACGATTCCATTCTCAATCTCAAAAGGCATGCCATGCATAGTACATCTTTATTATCCACAATTTCTCCCTTCGTTATAATTAATCTGTTTAGGTCTGGAAGGCCCTACTCTCAAGAATATTCCCTCGCAGAATCTAATGGAACAGCAAAATGACAAGTGAGTCAGTGAAACACCATATTCATAGACACTGGATGACTTGATACAAACTGTTTTTTCACAGAGACTGTTAAATGGTCATATTCAGGCAGTAAGTCATTTGAAAATTTATTACCCTTTTCTTTCCAGGTTCAGAAGCACGTGTATCATAATCATCTGGAAGCTGTAGATAATCTTCCATTCTGCTGGCAATTGCTTCCCAGTCACGTTTCCTTTTAGTGCCAGTCCGTAAACCATCCAGCTTGTCTGAGAACAAACACAGAGCCTCAGAGTTAAAGGAGAATTTTTTTCTATCACTCACACAAACAAGAAGAGTGGAAAAAATCTGAAAAGAAATGAGCAGAACTTGTACATCCAGCTTGTCTTAACAGGTGGAATGTGAGTTGAAAAAAACTAGAGAAGACTCAACAGCATTTTCAAGTTTTATTGATCTTTCACAAGAAGTGTGTAGCAATAGCACTCAGTCTTGCTCCTTGTACGAGGGAGAGAAGCTCGCTCTGCTGCTTGTTCATGCTATACGGCGTCTGTCTTTACAGGCACAACATAGCCACCAGTAGCTACGAACCACAGATCCACCTTTCTGTATTTGAACACAATACTAAAGCTGTGACATTCTTCCCAAATTTGGGGTTTAATACTGTGTCAAACATGGCATACATGCAGTATCAGGGAGCAAGTGACGATCATATAATTTAATGCATCAAGGACAAGTTTTTGAGATATTGTTTCTGGTAAACAAAAAGCTCATTTGAAACACTGATCCTCCCTCTTTGTTCTTCTCTCCCCACAAGGAAAACACACTCAAAATATCCTCCAGGACTGGGGGGGGGGAAAAAAAAAAAAAAAAAAAAATCAGAATATTTTGTTTCACGGTGTAAGACATCAGTCATGAATATTTCAGCAATACGTTTGTCCAGCAACAAAAAATTTTCGTTTTCTTATTGAACCAGTAAGGCAAGAGAATCAATTCCATTCCTAGGTTCTAAAATTTTGTTCCTCTTTGGATACTTATTTTCAGTGAAAAAACAACACCTTGAAATTGTGTGGCAAACTGCTTTTGGAAAGGAGATGAAGTATTCATCATAAGGTTACGAACAACAGCACATGAAAATGAGAAACAGCTTTATAAGTCAAAGGAAATTCTAGTACTTCTGTCAATGTACGCTACCCTTTTATAAGCCAACAATTCAAGTATATGCATAAGAAACAATAAGCTTGGCAGTTATATTCTGTAAATCATTTCCAGTGAGATCAGTAACACTGTTTCAAAAGTCACTGATGTAATTAAATTCACCCACAAATGGCCTCAGATAACCCAAATACAAGGCAGCACATGTTCTGGATAGCAGAAGAGGATGCTCAGAAGTATGTATTTAAAGAAGCTCAGTTCAGAGATGAGGTTTTTTACTTAACATGGGAGAGAAAAGAGCAACTACGGAGATAATGTGAGACAATGATGATGTAGACATGCTAGTGTAATTTAAATGCCATAAACTAATGAGGTAACTCTTCCCTCATGCAACGCTAAAATTTTTAGACTCCACTTTTGCCCCATTTCCCTGGAACAGATACAGAACTTCTTCTCAGAAAACATTTGAATCCCCTTCTGCTTTTTGAAACCCCAACACTTCAGAAAACTGTGGAGAATAGTTGCATCTGTTACATGGTATCTTGTTACATGATTCAGGTAAAGTTCTTCTTTCGTTCTACATTAAATCTGTCAAATTGGAAGCTCAATCTCCACAGAAAGATGGTACTCCTTCTAGAAGACAAAGCTGATTTATTGTATAAACAATATTCCTCTGTCACTCCAGGACATAAAGTACTTGCACTATTTCTCAGTATTACTGTCAGATCAATCAGCGTAGACAATTCGTAGCGTAAGGGTTTCCAGAAAAAAACATGGAAAAGGAGAGCAACAAACACACTGAGCAGCATTTAGGAATACGAAGAACAGAAAATTCAGGAGCTCTCTGTTGGCAAATATGTGT
>NW_008612132.1:0-18258 GCF_000691845.1 Merops nubicus | reverse complement strand
CTGCTGAAAGGCAACGTGCTATGATGCAAGCTCATCTCATTACCAGTGTGGCAGAAAGAGTTCAGTCTCCTACTCCCTGCTGCACGCAGACCAACTGAAAACATCACCAAGAAATGTGTAACTCTCAAACATCAACAGAGGAGTTCGGAAGGTGTTCGGAGTATGAGGTTCCCCTCTTTTCCTTTTTCCTACTGCTACGCAGATTTTATTTTAAAATGTTATCTCCTTCCATGTTTGAAGTTGCATTGCCTTTCCAGAGGGATCTGCTTCCATCCATACTATCATGGTTCATGGTACATGGGCCATGCAGTAGACACACTAGAGAAATGTCAGAAGCCTACCCCAAAGCATTATTTCAGAATATTCTTTTCTGAAAATGAGAAAAGGTGTCGTTTTGTAACAATGGTGCTCATGAGTATTGGTGGCAGTATTTAGCGTTAAACTACCAAACATCATTTTATCATTTCAATTTTAAAAACAATGAAGAAGCATTTCTGAAATCCCACAGAACTTAAAAACTCACCTTTGGTATTTTAGTAATAAAGTAACTGACTTGATTAGCTCCTTCAAAAACTAAATGAATCAATGAGCTAAGTTTTTGCCCTTCTTAAACAAAAGCCAAAGTTTTATGCAAACATTATTTGTGTTGTAGAGCGAATTTTACAATGGTATCAAAGCTTCAGCTCTGCCAGAGCTCATTTCTCCTTTCTTGAAAGTTCGTAGAACTCGCCACTGGCCGCACATTGAAACAAAGCATTGCACTAGACACTTTGAATATAGTTACACTTTAAAAATGCGACTCCGTTTCTGTAAATTTAAATACAAGAACTTGTGTGTATTATGCACTGAGACAAAACACTGAATAGACTTTGGAAAAAAAAAAAAATGTGGCTCTGCATTCACAACACATAAGGAAATTATATGCCGCACACATACTCAGAGGAACGCTTCACCCTTGCCAAAGTAAACCTGAACTAAAGCAAGAGCTCTGGGGTGTATGGTACAGTGACTGCCAGAAGCCAGTGCCACAGCTAAAAAACTCAAACTTTTCAGACCTTTTCTGAGGCTTATTACAATCAGTAAGATCTTACTGTACCTTTCCTGTAACAAGGACTACGCAGAAAGAAAACAAAAAAGCAAAACAAGACTTAGAGTGCTGCTTTTGGATTCTGCACTCATACCACTTCTGCAAAAGCCTGCCCTATGGGACTAATGTAATAAACCTAATGAGCAGGCCAGCTCCCAGGGAAGAACTCAACTTTGGAACAACAAAAGCATACCAGAGTTTACACACCTTACAGGAAATTATTTTAATTGGTCATCTACAGCAAAGTTTTATTATGAATTAAATATAATGATTACTCACAGACTGTAAGTGCTTACAATGCATACCTTGAGCTAAAAGTTGTCTGCCCTTGGAGAACTATTTTTCAAAGAAACAGTATTCGTTACATAGGAATGCCTGTTTTTTAAAAAAACTATGTTCTGTCAGAAATTCCTTTTACTCTATAGTGCCATATATTTATAAAAACGAATTTAGTGGGTAGTTATAGAAGTAAAACTGTGAATAGCGATTAAATAGAAAAAACCTTCTTGGCCTCTACATCTGCATCTTGCAGCATGCTTACATCCAGTTTGTTAATGGAGCTGGACTGTTAAAGGATTGAAGTAACTTTAGCATAAAACAGACTCGGCTGCTCGCTCCCCATTTTACAAGTCGAGATCATGTAAAAGTCCTGTGGTTTATATTATGGAGTTTTCATATGGAAAGAAACGCAACACAGTTCTTTGTTTCTACTTGTTAGCAGTATTTGATTGTGAGAGAGGTAAATTTTGAAAGCTATCGGTAAACCTCTGCTGCAGTCAGTCTCCACATTCCTATTACACATAAAATTTCAGTATTTTTAGAACACACTTTGGACTCCTGGGAGATTTGTAAAATGCACAGGATGATTATGCAGAAGAATGCATCTGTTCCTACTACTCAGTACTTAAAGAGGTCCATGCTGCTTGGAATACAACACAGTGTATCAGAGCACTCCTCAACAAAGCCATTTTCTGGCACTTTTCATACATAATTGGAAAAAAAAAATTATAAACTTAAATAAATAATCTTAACAGCTTAAAACAATCAACTCCTATAACAAAAATGCAGAGCAGTCCTGAATTACTTCTAACTGCCTAGCTGCTCGATATGCCAGAATCATTGCATACAAGGCTCCACCAGTTGTACTGCAGGTGCCACAGGGTCAATACATTCCATGAATACTTAAACGACTAAAAAGAGAGGACAACAGCAGAAGAGATGGTGCAGCTAAGCTGTTAACAGCAAAAGATGAAAGGCTACTTTATGTTAAGTTAGAACTTATAATGCTATTTCTACTGTGCAATTGTGATTTTGGTTATTGAAAGTAATGCTACACAGGGTTGTACCACACATGCAAAAGCAAACCTCAAAATGTTAAGACATGCTGTGTCCCATTCAGATATTTGTTATTTCTCATAGACACGACAGAAAACAGCAGTTTTATGCAGATTGCATTGATTAAATCTTCACCTAGAATGATCACTGTTCAGTAAGAAAACTCCACTAAAACAAAACTGATCATAATGATTTGAAAACCCTTCCATGTGTACACCTTTCACTCTAACTGTGGTGCATGCATTCCAGCCTGAAAGTTGCTTTTGATTTTGACAGAATCTTACTATTAGCACTTATGTGTTACACAGCCAACAGCACTAATCAGGACAAAAAGTGCAGCGAAAATAGTGCTCTTGTGCTCCTGGAAAGTCCATTTTGCATCCTACTAAGAATTCTAGTATGCTCCTGGAACTGAAAAGCATAATGAACTTTAACTTTTCAACACCCAAGTTGTTGAAAAGATACACCGAGGCCTAAACATTCAGAACCAACTTCAAAGCGTGGCACTACTTTGTTCTCACACATGTCAAATCTGGAGAGCAAGAAATATCTTCAATACAGTTAGCAACTAGGCACATCTCCAAACAAGTAAGGAGTCACTGATGACAGTTAGGCTTGAAGAAAAGGTATGCAGTATGAACAAGGATGCAGTGCAACCTAAGTTGACTCTTAAAACTTTTTAAAATATGGAAGACATGTATAAAGAATAGAAACACAACTTTTTAAAAAATTTAAGACGATGTATTTCCTTGAACAGATAGAAGAACAATTAATGATTATATAAACTAGCAATATTTAGAAAGTCATAACTCCCTTGCCTCTGACAGAAGACAAATTCCTTTTCTGTACAGATGCTTTTGCAGTTTCAGACATGTGTATGAGATCAATACATTTGTCTTTGGTAAGGAGGCACAGTAAAAATAAAAAATCAGGTTTTGCAAACATCATCAGATACCAATTATAAGAAACAGGAAAAAATAAATACCCACCTAGCTTTGCCTCAGAAGTGTCCATCTCCCATTTGCTTTTCGGAATGTAACCCTAAATCATACACAGAGAGAAGCTCGGAGGATTAGAGAGAGAGACACATGCATATCACTTATGAACTGGAAACAGCATTACAATGGGAGCTTAAGGTATTTCTTTTTGTAAGGCACAATTCTTGTTATAAGATGAAGGAAACAAATTACTCAGTATTTCAGAACTTCTTCATCCACTTCCCATTCAGTGATTTTAGCAGCCCTTGCAAATCATTACAAGAGTGCTGCCCTCTGCAAAGACACAACTCCAGCATGAGTCTAACAGACAGCAATGGTGCTGTGTGCACAGTTACTAGATTGTATTAGCCTAGGTGGCAAAGTTATTGCAATACAACTTAACAGGCATAACGAATATTCAAAGCTTTACGAATACAAATGGAAAAGTTACCGTAGCCATAAATTTTTAAGAATATATTCCCAGATTTACTACACACAAACTTCACTTCAGAATCCTTTCAAAGGGATGTACTAAGTTCTTGCCTGAGTGGTTAGTTCACAGCTAAACAAAACTTTTTAGAAATTATTTTTCCATTTTAAAATGACCCTCTTAGCTCAATAATTCTTTTAAAACACCCTTCTCCTACAAATAGGGTCATCATACATTTTACATGTAATGATCTTTAGCCAGTTTCTTCATTGTAAATCAACATAATGGTATTAAATTTCCAAAAGGTATGTATTTTAAGTATCTTCCTGTTACCTTTTCATTTCATACTCTTGGACAAAGTAAATCCTTACTAAGCAACCTCTTATAAGTTATTTCTGCTGTTCAGATTTGATACAGAACTACTTGGGTTTCTCTGCAATCACATAAAAGGCTCAATGTAGTGAAATGGAACCTCTGTGAGAATTTCATTAAAGAATGATTTTTAATAAAAGTGGGAAGAGAACTACTCTAGAAGATCTGAACAAGAAAACAACAATCCACAGACCAGTTTTATTACACTAACTTCTTTCCTGTTCTATTTATAATTTACCTCCACTGTGGTAAACATATACATGTATTTGTTAATGTTAAGGGTTACTAAATCAGAGTGCACGATTCCAGAGAGCTACATTGCTTTTATGTTCAGCATTGCTCTTCCAAAATCCTTGAAAGACAATTTTCTATCAAGTATATATCAGATTTCTGTATTTTACTGTATTATTTATAGACTTGATTAAAAACAAACTAAGACAGTTTGTGCTGCAGTATTTCCCTGTAACAAATAAAGAATCTTCATGTATATATGTATATTTATACTTTTAAACCAAGCTGCACATTAAAATTTGCTTAGAAAGTTTACACCAGAGCTCGAAGCCTGTATTGAACAAACTGACGTTGATACGCTGGTAAGAACACTAAGTTAAATGCATCAGTAATTCATACCATCAAGCACAAAAAAGCAAGAATTATCCAAATGCTACAAACAACCCTATTGGAATCGATAAGAGTAACCAAAGAGTGTCTTTGATGGTGTAAAATGGCCTATTGTGTGCTGAATCTGTACAATATCCCGGTCCTCAGATACGGTAAGAAGATTCAGACTTTATCCTTTGGTACGACATGATGAGGGTGGTGAGACACTGGAACAGGTTGCCCAGGGAAGTTGTGGATGCTCCATCACTGGAGGTGTTCAAGAACAGGCTGGATGGGGCCATGTGTAACCTGGTCTAGCCATTGTTTATCCTGTCCTACGGGGGGGGTGTTCCTGCCAGTGGCAGGGGGGTTGGAACTAGATGATCTTTAAGGTCCCTTCCAACCCAAGCCACACTATGATTCTGTAAGACAGTTGGATATTTCAAGGATGTCTGCCAAATGGTAGGAGCTTCAGACCTTTCTTTTTCCACAGCACTAAATTCAGCAAAATGAATTAAAGAACCCTTACCAACTGCTCTCAAGAAGGCAACAGACACCAAACACAGCATATGGTTCCTTTCTGTCTGACATACCTCTGAGAGCAGCCACATGACTGAACAGCACAGATTACATACAGCAGATACTTGCTATTTTTCATCTCTTGTGAATCCGAATGGAAAACGTTCTTATATGTAGGTTACTTTCAGTTATTAATAATTTGCACAGTTTTCACTGCCAAGCTTTCTCCTTGCCTCATAAAGAAAAGGACTATGGTTACATGCTGTGGATGAGGACACTCCCCAGAGTCCATGAACACACACACACACACACACACATTTATGCACAAATGTCTCAAAAGCTAAAGAGATTTTTCTCTTCTAGACACATCCCATTTCCAAAAAATGAGACTAGCAGCCATATTCTCATAACATGGGTCTCTGAAATGTTTTAAACACATTTTTATGCAGTGTCGTACTCTGTACCAAAGAATAATTAGTAAAGAGAATAAATGAGTCATGTTGCAAAAACCAGATGTTTATTAAAATCCACTCTAAGCTTTTTTCAATTACTATTATTTTGTATTTCAACTGCTTTCTAAACTGCCACTCCTGAGGAACAGTAAATTTCCATCAAGAAAAAGGACTTCGCTTATCTCAGACATTTTTGGTTACTTCCTGTTTATTAGTGTTTAACTGCTTGGTTGTGGGAACCAGGGTTTGACACATTCAACTCATCAAGCACTGACCAGTTGCAGCTCCAACACATACCAAGAAGTTACATTAAGGAAGTCTTCTGTAGCCTTTTAAATACATACCTAAAACCGTCAAAGTAATTCTCCAACCTTCTTTTATCAAAAAGACCTAATCCCTTATATCTTGAAAATACCTGAAGTCAGCAAGCCTTGACAGAGAAAGCATTCTTCTTCATAACTGTTGCCATATGCTGCAACAGTCAAGAAGAGTTTTTTAGATATGTGAAAGGAAACAAACTAAATTAATCTTTGCCTGTTCTTCCCATCCCTTAATTTAGTGTAATCCTCAAATAATCTGGAAGACAGCGCTACAGTGTACTGCAGTTTATAACCGTCTGTAAGAGGAATGTTACCATGCTCCACTGCTAATGCTGTTTGTGGCATATGCTCCCAGATTCTTTAAAAAAATTCAGTTAAGAATAATGCGATTTAATGTTATTAAAGTTCTCCTAGAAATGTTCAAGGCACAAACAACTAGAAAAGTGTGTATTAAGACCACGCTGCTAAGAATGGCAATAGGTTGGCATTTGTAAGACTGAGATTGTCCCTCAGACACATCAACAAACATTTTGTTAGAGATGGTTGATATGTCTCCTACCAGTTCACTTTCTTCCTCTTCTGCTGTATCCTTCTTGACTTCTTCTTTCTGGTCTTCAATATTTGCATCGAAATCCTCCATCTCCACCTGTTTCAAAGCAAAAGCACAGAATTACAAGGTACTGCCTCACTTTTAAGTATTATCTTCTTAGTTAAGTAAAAGATTCCAAATTAAAACAGGAGAGGACAGAAAAAGATTCATTGTGGAAAGTATGATGATGCAATATATATGAATACTGGCTCCACTTTGGCTTCTCTTCGAAACAGGTTCCCTTCTAGCTACAGAGCAACAAGCTGTAGGAAAGCAGCAATCATTTATTCTCTTCCCTCACATGCACTCTTTGTGCTACCAGTATCTGCAACAGTAAGATACTCCTCTTGCTTCCCACACAATCACACTGCAGAACTTGAAATCTCAGAAGATGATCTTAAACTTGCCATTTACAGACCAGGGGAATAGCACTCTGTGCACAGCACATCTCTATCAAGCCTTTATCTTTTATATATTTAACTATCACAGTGAAGAATAATAGCCAGAGAGATTAATATAATAAAGAAAACAGATGCTTTAAGACATTTGTCTAACCCTGCCCACGTATTGGAATACTTTCTAGGGTCCACATTTCTAATGGGTAACCATGTGTATACTGTGGAATACCTAAAACTAAGTATATACATTTCTTCAAATCATTAGTAATCCCTTGATGCACAGAGTAAATCCCAAATCTGCCCTTCTCTGAATTTGCTTGAGAGCTGAGCCTTTTGCTGTCCTCTTAAATATTGCTGTTTTCCAATACAGAGAATCTGAAGATTCAAAAATAACCTGCTGGCTTCATGACAAACTGCAAAGAACCAACTCTCCAGTTCAACGGTTCACCCATTTATGTGGCTGTGTAAGAGCTGCTCTGACAGCAACATGCAGCTACAGTACATTCGTGATGACCACATAATTAACATACTAATTTGTTCCCAGAGCTCCTAAAACATCTGCCAAAGAAGAACGCAACAATGCGGAAAGCTGACACACTGAAGATGCGCGTCACGGTAAACTGCAAATAGACTCAAAAGGTAGCATACTTCCACAGCGAGCACCATCTTCTGCCCCTTCTTAGATATTTCCTCATTGTTGCTACAGGTCTGTATTTCTTAAAGCAGGGACAGAGAAGAGTTCAATTTATTTTTATTGAGCTATTTCCTCATTAATTATGATTCAATTATTCCAGTAACCTGAAAAAGCATCGAGTCGTATCTGAAAGAGCAAAGATCCTCTTTAATTGGTACTTAGTAGTTGCTAAGATCAAAGTGGCTTCAACTCTTGCACAAAGATGTCCAAGTCTGGGCTCCAAAAAGATGATAAACTTCAGGTTTGGGTAATTGATTATTAACGGAATACACTGTCCTGACAGCACTTCTGGCTTTCTACAGTGCCAAGCAGAATTGTCCTGTTGTAATCGTATCTTTCTCTGCTTTGTATTTTCAGCACAGTCACATTTATGTAATCTGCAATTTCGGCGAGCACAGAGATCCTCACCTCTTCGATAGCAGCATCCTGCAATAGAGAGCGAATGTCCAGGCGCATCATGTGACGTGGTGCTGCCTCCCAGTGATCAGACATCTAACAAAGCAAACAAAAATGAACCACTACTACAAATGTAACAGATTTGATGGAAAATCTGGTTTCTGACTGCGAATAAGCTGAATTTGCAGTCACTTAAGTAATTTAGAACAATCACAGGAAATAAAGACCAGATCTTCTTAGAGGAAGAGTGTAAACATTATGTAGTCTAAAAGAGGTCAACAGCTTTTCAACACCAGCAGGTCTGAAAGCTCAGTGAAACCTATCATTAATCCTATGACTCCAGATGTACAGTTACCCTGCTGATATCCTTTAGCTTGCGTCCATGAATATTCCTCTTGGAACATGTCTGGTTATCTGCACTCATTTCAGCTAAGTACACCTAGGAAGAGAAAGACAATATTAAATACTGTAAATTAATGTTTAGACTTCTTTTTCTACCTGGTGATACACTGTGCAGTTATAGATTTATCTTTCTTAGAATGTACAACTATAGACCACAAGCATTTTTCCTAACTGTGGGAGGGACTTTGCACTGAAAAGTTTAGAAATACCAGCATACAGGTGCTGGCAAGTACAAATGCTTTTTAGGCTCCATTACCTCAAAACCCTTGGTTTTTGCAGCGCTCCAAAACTGTTCAAAATGTCGCACTCTATCATTGATAGCATCGAGGATAATGAAGGGGAAGAAGCCATCATCCAAGGTCTTTTTGAAAGTTTTAAACATGCTGGTACGATAGGTCTCCTCCATATCAGCTTCATATTCATACTCCATCACCTTTATCAAGGACAAAAACATTTGTCTAAAGAGGTTACCTATTAAACTGCTAATGTTCAGCTGCTGAATGTCAGGATCACAGAATACACTGGTATGAGAAAAAACATCTTCCTGACTAATTTCTGGGAATCTGCCCATTCTGTCCTCAAATTACATTGACTTGTTTTGAAAAAACAGCCCACAGAATGAAATTCTCTGCACTCTTCCAAAGCCACAGAATGAAATTCTGATTGCCACGGTGTTGGTTCCAGAATGTCTTGTTTCACTATCAAGATGAGCAACTGAATTAAAAGTACCTTCTTTTTCACTTTTTTCCCTGTATCTGGGTCTCTCTCCTCTTTTTCCACTTCAGTGATAAAATAGTCATCCAGGCTGAGCACTCTTGGTGCAGGTCCTCCACACTCTACTTCCTTATCCTGGGTAAAGATAAAACACATACTCCTGCTGCAAAAATTCCATTCTGCTACAGAGGATCTTCAAAACACTTTTGTCAAAATAGCAGTTCCCTGCTCTATATTTGAAACAAGAGACCAGTATCCCTCATGCTTGCTTATAGCAGAGGGGATTCACATGCCGTATGAAGACACTGAACATGAAAAAACAGCCTGAAATTCCAGACAACCAAAGAAAACAGTAAAGGAAGCACGTGTAAAAAACAAGCAACTCCACACAGTCAGTGGTTGTTTACATACCCTGATGAGCTTTGCTACATGTGTCTTTCCACTGCCAGGCAACCCTCTCATTATGATTACAATCTGAAACAAAGATGATGTAAGAAGATAGGATACTGTACTACATTAAACAGAACTTCTATTGCAAAAATTTTCTTTTAGAAAACTATGTGTTCTGGGATCACGCTTTTGGATATCATCAAGAAAAGCCTCACTGCAAAGCAAATTACCTCACTGCCTATTTTCCAAACCATGCTGTGAGGAATGGGACTAGTTTCACGAAATAAGAGGATATGATGTTAATCATCTCAGCAGCTTATAATGCATAAGACGTTACAGACCTGGTTCAGGTAAGATTAACCGCATGAAACTTGTCTAAATGTTTTACAGCCTGAATCTTGCTCATTCTTATATGGTACATTGCTCAGTCTCTGACTTGGTGTAAAGTCAAGTCTTTGACACATCAAAAACCCAAATGAAGACCTCAGAAGACTGCAAAATACAGTAACATTATCCACTAACAGGAATTTCATCTTAGCATTCCCAGGAAGCTTACATCTCCTGTGGACTCCTAAGAGTTATGCTACAACTCTAGATATTTGCAAGGCAGCCAAGAGAATTTCCAGAGCTTCCTCAAATATAGGCTTGCTCCCAGCATATTACACTCATGAACTTTTTTTCTGAATACAGACCTTGTAGAAACTAATCATTGCTTTCAGAATGCATACTCACCCTCTCTGGTCTGCTATCCCGTCCTGGAGGCTTTAAAATATCATCTACATTTTTAGATTCTGGCTTTCTTTCCACTCGTGGAGCAGGTGGTGGCTGACGGGGCATTGATGGAGCAGAAATAGGAATTCTTTCCTCAGGGTAATTTCTACGGTCACCTTCAAATTCCAGTGTTTGGACAGAAGAATTTTCTTAGTTCAGTAAAATAAAAAAATTAAGATGTTCATATCCAGCTGAGCAGATTTAAACATACCTTCATAATTTTTACAACACATTCACAGATTTGCTCCCAAAATAATTCATATGTCTTATCTTGAACCTATTGCCAAAGACATTTTTTTTTTCAGAGTATAAATGTTGCATTCCCAATCCCATCACCACTGAGAAACAAAATTACATGACACCACCCCAATACATTTTTCTGAATTATAAATTCTGAACCAAGAAATACTGCAGATCAATTAATCTTCTCCCAGTTAATCTTCACCTTTGCGAGTCCATATTTTTCATGATACTCTAGCATGGATTCAAGATTGAGAAACTGTACCTCCAAACATGGAAGGCCCATGCTCGTACACTGGACGATCTGTTTTTCGTTCATATGGTGGTCTTTCAAAACCACCCCGCCTGGAGGAGGGGTGGTCTTTTTTGTCACGGTACGACTGAGTCCTCAAAGGTGTTGTGGGAAGAACCCTGCCAAACAGAGTATTTTGCATATTTCTAGAACTTCTACTACTGATTTCAGAGAGAAATGAATCCTACAGGCAAAATGGACAGCCTGATACTCAACACAGCCTGAACTGTGCTGATTCCAGCCACGTCCCAAACCCACGTACCGGTCGTCTCGGGGATGCCGCTCTTTCTCAAACCGCTCTCGTTCGTAGTCCACAGAGCCACGGTCTCTGTGCAATTCCCGCTCTCTCTTGAAGTCACGATGATCTGTGTTGGAATTACCTTGACGCTCAAAATAAGGCTCACGATCTCTTTCTCTGTTGTAACGACCAGGGTGCTCTGAAAGTAGAAGCCCATGGAAATCCAAGCTATTAAAATGCACTCTGATTTTTTTATTATTTTTGAAGGAAAAGTAACAAACAAGAGTGCAGGAAAAGGACGGAGAAACATATGATGTGAGAGCTTGAATGGACTTAAATCAGCAGCTGAATTACTTTTCCAAACAGTAACAGACAACCATACAATGCAACCCTACTTAAAGCTAAAAAACTGAATTTTTAAGCATGGCTAGGTCATTGACTGCATTATTCTTGTTGACAATATAAACTGTTACTCCTATGGGCCTCTGAAGAAAATGAAGTGGTCCTAGCTTAAGCAACAGTTACTTAGTATAAAATGTGCTTTTAGCACCTTGCAACTTCTCTTAAGAGTTAACTGTCTGAGAGCTAGCCAAGAGCTTCCTACCTTTTTGAAACGTCTGTCTCTCGGGTAGAGGTTCTGGACGCAGGGTCACCCTCTCCCCGTACGGAATCTGTTCCACTTTACTGGTGGTTATATCTGATTAAAAAGAGGTTTAAAATATTTAAGATCTTAAAATACCCCTCTTCATTTCCTTTCCTCTATCATGAAAAGCAATCAGTTAATGGCATTCAAAGTGACTAGAATAACTTGGGAAAATTTCTTCTAATGGATAAAGCAGAAATTGCTAAAGAAATACACAACACCATGGTTTTGAACGTCCAAATGGGATTTCTCTGTGTGTATGAGTATGCATATCACTTTATCTTAAGAATGGGACTCCTGCCTTTTCAGATAAGTTCAGGTAGCATGCATGGTCAGAACATTATAAAAATTAAAATGCTCTGAAAGTTTCAGTAACTCATAGAAGTACTGTAGTGTCAAGAATAGAAACCAAAATGCTCACTTTAAATTCCTAACAGTGACAATATTTCTAACAGCTTATAGTAAAACACCTACTTAATTGAATTGACATGGCTTCAATTCATATTATGACACCTTAGAGAGAAAAAAATTGCTCTTTAAAATGACAATGCACAATTTAAGAACTTCTTTACGACATGATTTCACTCCTGTTAAAAACTAAGAATGAGGAAAATGAACTCTGTTAAACTCATGTTGAATTTTAGCTTGGATAAGCTCAATACTAAACAGTGAAGGGCTCTGATTTTTATGTGCTAACTGCCTGTTCAGGGTACACGTCCTTCAGAACTAGGCCCTTGTCTCCCTCCCTGTTTAGAAGGTACCTCACACCCATTAAGTGGTACATAAATAATGCAAACGTCAGTCACGTTCTGCTCTAAGTTACTAAGTCACGTAAGAACTGTTACAACCCAAAGTACTCTCTAGCGCAGTTATTTTCACGTTCCACTGCAAAAGGACTAAGGGAAAGTATCAATATAAATTTGAATATAACACATTGAGGTGATCGCATCAGTTGGCATAGAAGATGTGGCTGTACCCAGTTCACACCAAATAGCTCATCATGACTCCACTGAAGAAAACACTGAAGTCAAGGCTGGATGTTGCAGACTCCTTAAAGCCGCGCTGCTCTGCATTACGCTGCGGGGAACCCAGCCGCAGAACATGGCGCGCTTTGCGCGGCACTCTCCTGTAGAAAGGAGAACCCACCAGCTCTCCCGTACAGCCCAAACAAATGCACTGCAACACCCACCTCGCCCGTGGCCGTAATCCACGGTCTGCTGGATTACCGCTGCTTTGGGAACCGGTGGGATAACTGGAGGAAGGGACTGCGGTACAGCTGATGGAACAGAGATGTGAACGGCAGGTACTTTCACAGGCGAGGAGACAGGTGGAGGCATCATTGACTCCTGTTTATACAACTCATACTCCATGTTTGCTCCTTTATCCTCGTTTGTGTCCCAGAGCCCATGGAAAGAATCCTCATCCCAGCGTTCCTGTTCCACAGTAGAAGGTGATGGTTTTAAAGACTGACCATGAGTTGGGGTTGCAGTTGGAGTAGAAACTGGAGCATGTGGCCTTGTCATAGCTGTAGCAGGCCTTGTCAGTGGGGCACTTGGTCTTGTCAGAGGGGTGGGCTGTCTGAACAACACGGGAGGCTTTATAATAACAGCAGGAGAAGGTTTAATAGCTTGGGCTTCTACTGGTGCCTCTGAAGATAGCTGAGAAGAGACCTAGATGCAGAAAGCACTTTTAATGTAGATCTGTGAACTAACCTTCTCTCATCCTCTGTAAGTCAGAAAGAACAACGGCAACTGGTCACCAAATCATAAGCATTTTGTAGTACCTCCATCAAGATGCTACATGTAGGAGGATAACGATTCAAGAAGTGGTGGCTTGAATTAATTTGGTGTCCATTCACAATGTAAAGGCTTAAATACCACTTATTTTATCCTTCAAAATAACCTTACCAATTCAAGCTCCTGTACGCCTGTCTCAGTACAAAAGTTTCTATGGTTTTATTCCCAAAGACTCCTGACTGTGAGGAGGCTGAAAAAGTCTGAAAGCAAGGCAGCTTGCTGAGGCACAGAAGGATTGAGAAAGCAAATTTCTTTCTGGAAGTCACTGGAAAAAACTCCCAGAGAGCAGAGACATCTAGACACCCCTTAATGAAATCAGTATCAGATCAACATAAGAAATGGGGAGGTCTTGCCCAGTAGAAAAACAAAAAATCCCCTTCATAAACCAAACGTCCCCAGAGAACCACATGTGCTGCCTCATAAGAGTTTTCAACATCAGAGGATGCCAAGTTACAGGCAGCCTTATTAGCAACATGCAACAAAACCTGTAGACTGGTTGTAGTTACAAAGACGAAATTTGTAATCACAGTTCGAAGTCACAGCAGAAATCTCAAGGCAGGAATCTCAAGAAAAACAAGAGCTGTTTGAATACCTCTAGACAGATGGGTGAAGTAGCGTAAGACAGAAAATACCAAAGTTGAGTAAAGTCAATTCCTAAAGGCATCAACATACTTGCAAGTTCTTGGTAGGAAATCTGCTCCATTATTTTACTTTATAGACACTATGAACAAGGAAGAGGTCACCTAGGCAAAAAGAAAACTTGAAGTGCCTCATTCACTGCATAACACTTCTCTGGAGGGAGGGACGAACAAAGCTTGATCTGGCTAAATGTCAGACCCAGAGGTAATTACAACTAAATTTATTGGTATAGGCAACTTTGGGGTTAGAAGGTGAAAAGAATAAAGAATGTGCATTAACTCAGGCATCTCTTCCAACATATATTTAACAAAATTACTTCTTCATTCTAGAGGGGACCTATAAACCTGAGTTAATATGGCTGCAGTTAGCTGGATTCTGATGAGGTATCAAAAGACCAAATGTAAGCAGCTGAGAAGAGTTCCCACAACCAGCCAGGAGATTAAGCAGCAGAGGAACAAACTGTATCACAACAGGAGATGAAGTCATGGACAGACATACATAAGCTTGAGTTTCCATTCACTTGACTGCCAGAGGGTAATGAGAATTCCCAATAAAGACAGCAAACAGAAAGCTAATGCCCACTCCGCATTGAAATATCTGTTTCTAATGGACCTATCCTCAAATTTCTCCACTTCAAAGAGCAGAGAGCTCTTGAAGTAGGAAGAGCCAAACAGGATCTCAGAACTTAGACAAGGAACAGAAGGGTCTCTGCATGAGCCTTATGCCCCCATTTTAGAAGAGCTCACCTTGCACATCATCCCACAACGATCTAGATGGTTGAATACCATGTACTACTGTCCTCAGTGGGTCATGCTCAGAAGACAAAGTGGACTGAATGAATAGAAAAGTCTTCAGAAAATCTAAAGAAACTAAGGAGTTGCTTTGCCTTAATTGATGAGGTTATAAGGGCTGCTGGGGAGGCATTCCACAAAGTTTGACCATCAGAATGTAGAACTGACCTTGGCATACATATTAATTACTACCAGCATGTTAAGTTAACGTAAGATGAATTTACCTGAAAGGTACCTGGCCTTGAGCTTGTGTTCTGTGATCTTGAAGACTCCTGCATGGAAATGTCAGGTTTAAACTCTTTCAGCTTCTGTAGCTGTTCTTTTTGCTCTCTGCATATGAAGTACAAGAAAGTGTTATCAGTCTGTAGCCTAAATGAAAAGTTAACTGGTGAAAACCACATATTACACTAGCATCAGGGGCTGAGTCCAAAGAAGAAAAGGACACAGCAAGCTTGCTGTTGTCAACACTGTGATCCAGAAATCCCTGTTTCACATCCAACTAACCATGGAGGTATTTAGTGTATTAGCTGCAACCTTTTTTCATCACAAGTTTCCCCCTTGGACATGCAGTTATACTTCTGTGCTTGTCCAGAATCACTCCACCTTGACAGTAAAAAAAAAACCTGGATATTTAGCTTCTGTCAACACTTTCTGCTGACAGAAGCCCATGGGAAATGTGTGCCTAAGCACTCTCAGTGACTTCCTCTGGTCCGCATGCTAATAGGATTGAGGCCAACAAACATCAACAGACATCCCAATGTTTAAAAATCAAATGACGATTTTAACTTTTGTTTCCTTGTTTTATGTATCAAAATGCTATTTAACATATGAGTACATAGTGTTTGGAGCAGAGACCAGAACCAGCAGTGAATACTAAAAGACAAAGGTCTCTTCAGTATGATTTCCTTTCCTTTCAGTTTTGTTGGCTTTTTTAATCTAGGTTTTTGACGGCTAATAACTCTTTGTTCATACTGTATGTATTAAAAGAGTTCCCAACGAACAACTAGGAACAGGACCCCTCTGTACTAAGCACAACAGAGACCATCCTGACTAGTAGTGCAGCTCTTCAGCTTCTGGTGTTAGGGGAACTTGGCTCACAGAAAGAGATCCCAAGTGATGCATTAGTGCAAAAATTAAATAGAGCAACTGCTAGCACTTTATGTCTTCGTTACACCCAGCTTAGGAAAAATACACCAGATGACAAATAAAGAAAAGCATGCAGCTCAATATGCTCTTTTATACACACCAAAAGCAAAGCCAGATGAAGGCTTTACCTTTAGAGATGATTTATACACCACACTACTGGTATAACTCTTAGCTAAAAAGATTTTTAAAATTAATTTAAAAAAAAACCCAAACAACCAATCAATCAAAAGCAGTCTCCTTAAAAGTTGTTCCTGCTGTCCAGACTGGTTTTTTATAAGCAGGTGACCCCAATGAGAAGTATCAGTGTAACTGATTTTAAGACTACTCATATTAAATTAAAAATCAGTATCAACAGTATCATGTTTATATCTCCCCTTTTTTTCTGGCTTATAAAGAGTTACACATATCTGCTTTCTGAGACAAAACATTTTGGTTCCTACGTTTAACTATTTCATCTCAAATAAATTATTCATTTAGGCACAAACTGTAATCTTTATCTTAGGTCCACTGGCTTGCAGCTAGTCACATTAAACACATGCCTGGCACCGTGAAGCAACGGGAAAGTTAGGAAGCTGAAAATGATCTGTTGCTCTGAACTCTGGCAAATACCCATCTGTAACAGATTTCACAGTCATTAACACCTGTTGAATTAATCTAATTGCAGTGGAAGATGTACTTTCCTTTTAAAAAGTTATTTTTCTTGCATTTTGGCATGCAGCTAAGGTCTTCCATATGGGACAGATGCTTAGCAATCCTACGAGTCTGAAAACAAAACTCCTGAACACAGTAGAAGGCGTCCCTGCCCAGCGCAGAGAGGTTCAACTAAATGATCTTTGTGGTCCCTTCAAACTCAAAACAATCCATGATTCTATGAAATTAAGCCATTACTGTGTAAATCAAGGCAAGAATGAGGAAAGAAGCACCATCTCCACAGAATGAATCCACTCACAGTGACAGAACTAGCCAACTCACCGAAGCATTTTGAGCTCCTGGGCAGCCTTCAGAATGATTTCATGCTGTCTTTGGCTGAGGACCATCACGCCTCCCAAGGACTGGTCAGAGTCCAGGTTTGAATCTGCTCCCAGCATATCAGAGGAATGTGAAGGTGGAGGAATGGATGAATCTGTATGATCATCCAAGGACCGCAGTCTGTCTCCATCATCTGGATACCACCTATCTGACAACCGTTCCCTGTCCCAATCAGTCCTTTCAGGAAGGTAGTCTTGCTTCTCCCGCCATGTGTCATATCTCTCTGGATATTCACGAATCCTCAGCTCTCCCCTGTCTCGGAGGTCTCTGTCATAATGATCTCTGTTCCTATCCTCCCTCCACCTATCTTCACGGTATCTGTCCAGAGGTGGAAGAGGTGGTAATGGTGGTAGGGGAGGGATATCCAGGTCACGATTTCCCATTTCTCTGTCCTCCATAGGTCTCATGTCCCAGTCTCTATCCCATTCTCTCTCTAAATCTTTATCATAAATATCTGAGGATCTTCCAGTCCTATCTAGATCTCTCTCTGCTTCCCTCTCTCTTGGCCTTTTCCAGTCATCCCACCACGAATCCCGTCTGTCATGATCAGACGATAAAGGAGGCAGTGGTGGTAGGGGAGATAAAGGAGGCAATGAATGGTGGGATTGCAACCTGTCATCCCTGTCATATGCATCTACAGAATCATCCTGATAATCAGAGTTGTGATCTCTCCAGTATCGCTCTCTTTCCCAGTCATCCAATCGCTCATGCTCCAAAGAAGGGTCATCTTGAGTATCTAAAGGAAAGTCCTCCTGCATTCTATCATCTTCATGACCCCAAGAACCCCTGAGTGTCTCATCGCGATGGTACGGAGGCAATTTGTCAGGGTCGTCTCCTAGGTGAATGGGATTTTCTATATCGCCTGTTTCAGACCTTCCCGCTTCCCTCTCCCGGCTGCCAGGCCTCCTGATAGGGCCTCTCTCACGGCTACCTGCCCGCCTGACCGGACCCCTCTCGTGGCTCCCCGCCTGCCTGACAGGGACCCTCTCGTGGCTCCC
>NW_008612131.1:0-16242 GCF_000691845.1 Merops nubicus | reverse complement strand
GGGGGGTGGGGGGAGGGGGGAAGAGGAGAAGAATAAAGCACCTCTCAGAAAGCAAACTTCCAATAGGCTCTACCCCCAGCTGGCCTATTTTGTATATTATTAGACTCAAACCTGCTTTGAGTTTAATCTGTTTTTCACCTTCGGATAACCCTTTATTACTTAATTATGTCTATGGGTGTGTGTTGAAGTAGTTGGGAGCCTCGTGAGGGAGGCTGGGCAGGTGCCCCATGGCCTTAAACATATACAATTGTTCTTGTTATCAGTGTCAGCTCTTAGTTTTTTGTGTGTTTAACCTGAATATGCACAAGAGTGATGTACATTAAACTGAAAAGGAATATGCCAATTAGTTTAAAATTTCTTCCAATTTTGCTTGAAATGAACTAGAAATCAAAGCTGAGTTCACTTTCAGCTGGCCACATAGCAAATGGATTTCAAGCAATTTTGAAGTTGTATTCGTCATCGTTTTCTTTCATCTTGAAAACAAATCCCCTGCAAGTTATTCCTTAGTATATTATTAGGAATTAGAAGATATAACACTCCCAAATCCTGAAGGAGCCCATGCTATTCCTACCCTCTAGCTGAAGCAGCTCCAGCAGCCCATTGCCACAGCATGCTGGGCTTTGAGAAGGCTACACACAGTAGAGGTTCCTCACACTTCCGTGTTTCATGTGACTGAGATCACACTCTACCCACAGTCAATCTCTAATGTAACTGAATTTTTGTTCAACGGGCATTTACAACGGCTTTCACAGTATAGAAAATGAAGACTTCATTTTCCTGTCAGTCACTGTGACATTGTTCCTGAAAGGAGGTTGTAGCAATGTGGGGGATAGTCTGTTCTCCCAAGTGACAAAAGCATGATGGGCTCAAGTTGCACCAAAGAGTTCTAGGTTGGACATAAGTAAAAATTTAATGCCCAAAAGGGTTGTCCAGGGCTGTGCCAGGCTGCCCAGGGCAGTGAGTGGAGTCCTGTTTTGCCAATGACCAGGCCTAACAGAAATGGTAGCACCAGCAGGAAGATGAACCAATACACAGACTGCATTGTATACAAAAAGGACATTCCACGAATGATCGCTGGGGGTACAAACAGATCAATCAGCTGGTATATAATCAACACCACCCCCAACAATCCCACAAAAGATGTGACTCGGCCCACAACAGGTGGTACAAACAGAGACCCGAGGTTTCCCATACTTGGCATGGGAAACAGCCAGACCAGCCATTTAAATACATAAGAAAATGGTGCCCACATGGTGACTCTCACCTGATCAGCCCACATTTGCAAAGGTCTAAACAGATCAGAGCCCAGCTTCAGGGAGAGTCAGGAGCATCTGCTCTGTGGCATGCACTCCACAGAGCTTCCTGGGTCAGAGAAGACCTCCTGACTCCCTGCAAGTGGTCCCAGCTTTTATCCCCAAGCAGACACCTGACCTTTGTCAACTCAATGCGGGACCCCTGGGGCTCATTTCCCTTATGGCTCTCCCTGCAGGGCCGGGCGCACCCTGGGGGGAAGCTATAAGGCAAACTCACCACCTCTTTATGAAGGGCTGTGGGAATCACCCATATGTCAACCTTAATTCGGGGCTCGGGGCTCAAATCCCAGCATTTCAAGTCCCCATCCCTGAAGGGATTTCCAAGCCGTGGAGATGTGGTTTCAAGGGACATGGGTCAACTGGGGAACTGTTAGACTAGATCTCCAACCAGAGAATCTCTTCCAACGAGAATGATCCTATGATTATTCTTTTGTGTCGTGTTGGTGTCTATTACAGGTTTTTAATGAGCTTTTAAAATACATTTCTAATATCTTAAAAACACTGTAGAATTAAGTTCTTTAAACATAGTAAGAGGAAGAAAGGAGAAAAACAAAACCAAACCAAAACAAAAACTCCAATAAGATTTATGTATAAACACACACTAGTCAATCTTTACTTGTCACAATTCCCCCAAGGCAGCTCTGAGGAAACGCTGGTGCCTCCATGGGGAGCTGGTTGGCTGGGAGGGACTTGCTGGGATCTGCACTTCTAGCACAGTTTATGACCAGTGCCTGTAGAAATGTTCTCACCTGGGTTCACTCTTGGGTGCCACAGACTCAGTAGAACAAAAGCTGGCACAATTTTTTAAAAAAGCTTTATATTCATGGTGTGAACTAGCCTGTCAGTGAAAGAGGTTCTTAATAGGTGTAAGTTGCCATGATGTCAGAGAGCCAAAGCTGCCAAATGTTAATCTTTGGAGCTCATATTTCACCTGCAGGTTTACTTGCTAGGGTTTGATTTTTGTTTTCATTTTATTTAACATCTTAGAATAACTGTATTAATAAATGTTTAAAACATGAGTTTCAAAGGAAACTGCATTAACACTATTAGAATTGCATCCTTGTTATGTTCTATGCCTGTGCTTCCAGGCGTTGTCTGGGCAAAGGGAAGTGGTGGTGTCCCCTGGGCTGCCTTCCAGCCACCACCACCAATCTTCACATGGGACATAAGGGAGAGAAGGGAGCTGGACACTGTGAGACGCTGACTCCTCTGAGTCCTCAGCACCTGACTTAGCAACATTTAGAGACACTTTAGACCTGCACAGAGCATCAGATGACTTTATGGAAATTCAGCCTCCAGGAGTAACTAAAGCTGTGTTTACAATGCTGTTCTCCCTTGCCTTGGGCTGCAGGCTGCGCTTGCTGAGCAGCTGGGGCTGATGCACTACATGGATGTTATGATGCTCATCACAGCAGTCGAGTACGTCGCACCCATGTCCGATGAGAACGTTACTGTGACAGACACCGAGTTCAGCAACGTTCCCATCCGTCTGTTCGTGCCCAGAAAGCCCTCTGATGGGCTGAGGAGGGGGGTGGTCTACTTCCACGGTGGAGGCTGGAGCCTAGGAGACGCAGGTAAGCTCTTCCCTGTCTGCACCAGGGCTCTGCACGGACTTCTCAGTGCCCATGTTATGTGCTGACCTTTGTTTGATGGGAGGTGCCACAGAGAGGGTGCAGGACCTGGTGTTTCACCAGCTAAAAACAGGTAGAGGTTTGGGAAAGTCACCTGAAAGCCTCTGCCAAGAGGAACAAGCTGCTGCATCTGGGTCTGCTCTCAAATGTACTGGAGCATGTTCTAAGAGACTCACTTCATTTCAGGCATGAAATCCTATGATCGTCTGACGAGGTGGACTTCAAGCAGGTTAAATGCTGTTGTGGTATCAGTCAAGTAAGAGACATTCTCATTCTAGATGGGATGAGGGTTTGGAATAAATTAATCTATTTCAAATAATCTAATTTTGCAATTTATTTTTTTTCCCATGTGCTCTCCTGCTAGCTTTAAGTCTTTGTAAACAAGAGCTGTCAAGGCTGTAGTTGAGAGTTGTGGTTGGTGGTTATTTTGGATATTGCTTTATGAAGTTGGGTGGGTACTAAAATATTTGATCCTCCAGTATAGACAGATAGTTCCCATTTCTCTGGGCAAAGAAAATAATAAACTTTCACCAGCTAGGGCAGACATTAGCAAGCCTTTCTCGTGATCAATAGTGAGAGGTAAAACCCTTCTGCTTGCCTCTAACAGCTACAGGTTGGCACCAAAACACCATTTTCCCACTCAATTTGAAGACGCGTATTCGGTAACGAAGTTCTTCCTCCAGAGAAACGTCCTCTCCCAGTATAGGGTGGACCCAGGTCGGGTCTGTGTGGCAGGAGACAGTGCAGGTGGCAACTTAGCTGCAGCTGTGGCACAACAGGTAAAAAAAGAACCGTTTTGCTGACTCAATCTTTTTTTCCCCCTGTCATTTCATGAATACTTAAAACAGACTGACAAAAACTCTTCTGAAAGCAAGTCTCCTGTGGTTTGTGTGTGCAACACATCCCACTGCCTGCAGGACCATCAGGGAGGGCTCTGGGAATCCTGGCCAGCAAACTGAGCCCTTTAATAGCTTCAAAGCAGCTTTGAGGCTATGAGCTGCTCCAAACCTTTAGCCCCTAAAAAAAGTCTCTCTGCCCTATGATTAGGGCCAATATAACTCTATGCTTAAGCACCTTTTGACTGTTTTAGGTATGTTGTTTGACAAGGGATTTTTAGCAATTTGGCTCATATAAGTGTAAATATCAGGAAAAAAAAAAAAAAGAAGACTCACTGTCTCAGTGTCATTTGATCACACAGAGTTTAGTGCCTTTTGTGCTTCTTACTCAAGGTTTATTAAACAGTGTGAGGTTTTTGTTCTCTTGAGAAGTGATTTGGTTGGTAATGAATCTCATTTGGAAAGGTTGTGAATCTGCTGTGGACACTGAAAGCAGAAGATGAGGGAGAAGGTGGAAATTTATTAATGAAGAGGCATAAAGGATGGCATATATGAAATGTCAGTGTTCATCACTTTTTATTTTCCACATCTAAAATGCACAGAACTGTAGTTGTTTGAGTTCTGACAGCTCAGGTTTAAAAAGAACAACCAGATGGATAAGCTCTAAGTTGTCTGAAATGATTAAAGGAGCCTCAGAAACCTGCAATTTTGAAGCTGTAAGAATAGAAATTTGCTATGGTTATAGCAAAAGCGTTTGTTACCACTTTGGAAAGCATCAATGCTTCAAAAAGTCTCAGTGTTTCAAAAAGAATATTTCCTAGATATTGTTATCTTTCAACATAAGAAATAAAATTAAATTCTATTTGATGCTTAAGATATTTTAATACAACATGCTGTTTTAGGTGACCTGCCTGTGAACCTTATACCTTTAATCTATTCTGTGAACTGAATACCTTTAAACTGTTCTGGTTTCATTGATAACTTTATTTCTCTTGTGTTATCATGTGTGTTAATTCCTTACTTTTAAGGTCTTCTGTCAAGGTGAGAGAAGCAACATTTTTTTAACTGTCTTTTTATAATTATTTCTGGTTTATTCTACAGCTGTTAGAGGATTCTGAAGTTGAAACTGAACTCAAAGCCCAAGCTTTGCTTTATCCTGCTCTTCAAACCCTTGACGTGAATTTGCCGTCTTACCAAGAGAACGAAAATGACCCCCTTTTACCCAAGGCGCTTATGGTCAGGTTCTGGAGCGAGTATTTCACTCTGGATGTGTCTCTCAGGGAAGCAATGGCCTCCAACAGGCACATCCCGTCCGAGTCCAGCCACTTGTTTCAGTTCGTAAACTGGAGCAGTTTGTTGCCAGAAGAGATGAAGAAGGATCACACCTACACCAGTCCCACCTACGGGCGCCCGGAGCTCGCCCAGCGATACCCGGGGTTCCTGGATCCCAGGGCGGCCCCGCTGCTGGCGAGCGATGCCCGGCTATGGCACCTGCCCCTCACCTACGTCCTGACCTGCGAGCATGACGTCCTGCGGGACGACGGGGCCATGTACGTTGGGCGCCTGCGGGCAGCAGGTGTCCCTGTCGTGCACCACCACGCCAGGGACGCCTTTCACGGGGCCCTCATGTTCATCTCGAGCCCGGCTGAGTTAGCTGTCGGGCACCGGCTGCTGAACAGATACATCAAGTGGCTAGATGAGAATCTGTAAGGTGGAAGCGTTGCTTCGGAACGCCTGGCTTGTGTTCACTGGGCACGACAGAGGAGAGTAGGAGCTATGTGAGTTTTGAGGCATGGTTTGCTCTGCAGTGTCTGGATTGCAGCCTTTCTCACCTTCTCTGGTAGGAAAATCAGTCTGTTCCTAACCCAAGTGTTCCCTCAGTGCTGTCAGCAGAGCTCAGAACCCCACAAAGTGCCTGGGCTGCCCCGGGACTTCTCCCCTGGCCGACACCAGCAGGGTTGGTGTCCCCAAGCCCTGGCTGGCACAGCACGGGGCATTCAATGGCTCTCGTCAGTCGCTTCTTGCTTCTTGCTGTCGCTGTCTCTTCACAGCACGGGCCGGTGCAAACTGGCGAGGTCCCTGTCTGCTTGCGGGACATGCTTAGTGGCCGCTCGCTGGCTGCTCCCTGTCCCATGGCATGTGTGGGGTGGTGGGCTGAGCAGAGGCACCCGAGGAGCAGGGTCGCTGGTGGGACCCTGCCCATCACACGTGGCACCTGGGCTCCGCTGCTGTCCCTCCAGCACAGCTCAAGGGAAGTGCTCGGGAGCCAGGTGGGACAGCTCTAACAGTGCAAATATTTGGGCTTTTTAAGTTTTGTTTGGGTTTTCTGTTGTTTGGTTTTTTTTTTTTTTAAACATATCTCTCTTACTGAGTAATCACTTTCTCTAATCCCCCCGCTTAGAAGGAAACGATGTGACAAACCAGCACTGCACGTTCATTAGATAAGGGAGGCCTGTGGAGGTCCCAGACTTACAATAGCGCTGCTCTACTTATCCAATAATTTATATGTGTTCCAATTATCCTTAAAATTGTTCAGCTCTTCTTACATATGAACTTTTAAAAATAGAATTAGTTTAGTAGCTTTATAGGCATGAAAAGGAAACACAGTTCAGCTGCCAGTCTTGAACAAGTACCCTCTTTGTAAATGTTTTGTGTATTAAATGTAAGCCCTATGTATTTTTAATGACGAATGCATACATTGGTTGGCTGTTGGTTTTAAACTGATCACAACACACCACAAACACCTGGTGTGCATCCTGCTTTTTTCTTCTGCATAGAAATTACTGAATCTTCAATAATCCTGGGATTTTTTGAGTCTGTGTGCAGCCTGTTTAGATGGAATGTATATGGACTGATTGCTACGTTTTTCTTTTTCACCTTAAATATGTTGAATATAAAAATTAAATTTGTCTTTGATTCAATGCAATGTACTTTTTGTCACTCAGGCATCCCACTTGTCAGAAAGGAGTAACAGTCGGCATTAGTACACACGGTAGCTGCTGCAAACATCCTGGACCAAACCCAGGGGGATGTTTTTTGACTGTTAACATGAATATTTAGTAATGCCCATCTGTGGCTGTTGAGAAGTGAAACAGGTTGAGTAGGTGCCTTTTATCAACAGAAGGATGCTGAAGCTTGCAATTGCTGCAGCAGGAGTGTTCCATTTCCCTGCATCTGAGTGGTGACAAAGGTCAGCATGAGAAGCAGGAGGGTGGTTGCTCCCAGCACACTGAAGAGCTGGGACGCCCATCTTGTCCACGCTGCCACCAGTGTGGCATTTCCTCTCTCACAGCTCAGACATCAGCTACAGCAGGGACACGGGGAGCATCCAAGGCTGTGAGAGCACCAGGGTCTGCCGGGAGGGCACTGCTGCCCCTGCCCCGGCTTCCCAAGCAGGGCTGTTGGTCCTCCCTGCACCTCCCTGATACGCGAGCAGCTCTTGGCAAGGCTGGGGAGGGCTTTGGATGAGGGTCCTGGCATTTCCTCTGTTTCTCCAGACGAATATTCTGGGAAGGCATTGGGAAGGGCTTGGCAGGGGAGGCAGGCTTGCTGACAGGGTGATTGTTGGCCAAGAAGGGAGCCTAGGGAGGTGGTGAAGGAGGAGGTGAAGCCATGCCTTAATGATAAATGCTTAAATTAGTGGAGAATCTGACCGAGCAGGCGTACAGGAGATTAGGCAGTGAAGATGTTAGTATTAAGAGGAACAGAGCTGAACAACACTTCTAGAATGATATTTTCTACCTTTAGAAAACTTTTATACCTACAAGGTAGCAAAAAAATTTATGTTCTAAGCAAAATTGCTAAGTGTTACCAAACTTCCCCTGCATGTTTTTGTAGGACTCTGCTTGGAGCAAGAAGTACATTTCTTTTAACCACCAACCCCCACATATGGATTTATGATTGATTGGACTCTATATGCTTTTGATTAGGTTCCTAAAACAGACTTTTTGAGTTAGAAATGCTTGGTGAGGCACAAGACAAGAGTGAAAATTGTAATGTCAGCATCTCTGGCAGGACAGGCTGAAGCTGTAGGAAGCAATGCATTTATCCAGAGCAGAGAACAGTAAAAACGGCTCCAAGGGAAGGCTTCATTCCGGCTCCTGCTGGAGGCTGAAGTGAAATTTGGTGTTTGATAGTAAAAGACAAAGCCATCATCCTGGTGTGCTTAGCCAGTGGCATCCCAGCTGGGGATGATTAAGAAGGGAGTTTGGCTGAGATGATCTCCAGAGGACCCTTCTAACCCCCACCACGCTGGAATGCTCTGCTTGCACCAGTGGGCTCACTGGGGCTTTGCGCTGCCACCATCGAGCCCGGCCTGCCAGATCTCCCCAGGGCCGGGCATGGCACGCCGTGCCCACGCCCCACGTTTGCCCCGTGCCCTCGCTGTGGATGCTGACCAAGCCTGGCGTGCCAGTGTGTGCTCAGGGCATAGCGTTGGCCCCTTGCCTGCGGCTCCTGGGGCTCCCTGTGCTTGGGGGGCACGGCTGGCACTCTCAGCCCTGCTGGGGAGCGGGGGCAACCGGCTCCGGCCATAGAGAGCCAGCCCCCCAAGGCCACCCGTGCGCTGGGGACGCTGGTCTCTGGTGCCCTGCTCCCCTCACCACCTGCACATAAAGGTGGTGCAGTGCCAGGTGCATGCAGAGAAAATGAAATTCAGGCTTTTCAGTGAGTGGAGGAGGAAATGTCCTAGTGACAAGATGAGGGGCAATGGTTTTAAGCTAGAAAAGGGGAGATTTAGGTTAGACATTAGGAAAAAGTTCTTCAGTATGAGGGTGATAGACCACTGGAATAGGTTGCCCAGACAGGTGGTGGAGGCCCCATCCCTGGGGACATTCAAGATCTGGCTAGATGAAGCTCTGAGTAGCTTAATCTAGTTGGAGGTGTCCCTGCTTGTGGTGGGGTGGTGTTGTACTAGATGACCTTTGGAGGTCCCTTCCAGCCCAAACATTCTGTGATTCTATGAAATAAGCATCCCCTCCAGCTAGGGTTTCCCCATTATCAGTTTGTTAGTCTTTAAATTTTTGCTGGAGTGGTTAAAAAAAACACCAAAAACCCAAACCAAACAACCCCCCCAAACCAACAACAATAAAACACAACCCCTCCCCGAAAGCACAACTTAGAAAACGGTTTTGGTTTTCTAGTATTTTTGGAACTGTTGATTAAGTTGTTCCCTGCAGGTAAAATCAGCTTCAGGCCCAATCACACTGGTGGTGCTCAGCACATTCATTATTATTAACCCTTCGTAGAAGCAGTTTCAAAGGCTCCCTTTAAAGTTTCACCCATAAAGCTGTTTGATTTCATTTTTTCCCCACTGAGGAGAGCCCCGGGCTGAACTCTGCCCAGCAGAGGACAGCACATCTCCAGCCTGCACCACCACCAGAACCTGGAGCTCCTGGGCTTGCTGATCCAGCACCGCAGGCTGCCCCTGCTCTGGCAGCAACAGAACCCCTTTTTCAGGAAGCCCCTTTTGTTCAGCTGTTCCTTAGTGACAAGGCTACTGGAAGCCACTGCAACTACAGATGCCAGCCCCCGTGACCAAGAGAGCTTTGTGAAGTCTCTGGCCTCAAAATAATCAAGGCTTAGAAAACCACTCTCATGTGCCAAATGAAACTACACAATATTCACAGAGATGTTAAACTGGGACAAAACATCTAAACCCACTGAAATTCCATTAAGAATACTTTAATAACTATGAGAGATTTTTGAACTGTCTTTTTCTTTGAAATATTTGCACCTCGGTGGACATCCTTGAGGGAGAGCACATTTGGGGCTAGAGAGGATTGTGGCCTGCCCTCCTTCCCCAGCTTTGGTGTCCCCAGGTGCTGGAGCATGGTGGTCTCAGCTGGTGGGTTTATAAAGATCCACTAAGTGTGGCTAGAGAGTGCCGAGGTGGAGTTAGGTATTAACTACCTGTGAAGAGCACACATCTGCCCTGGGAAATTGCTTCTGCAGACAGGCTGCTGCCCAACCCTGCTGCTAACCCACCCACTCCAGAGGCCAAGCAGGTGCCTTTTGGGAGGTTTGTGTATTTATTGCTCCATCACCAGGTACTTGAAGTTTTTCTGAGGCGGAGAAGGAGCAACACTCCATTTACTGAGCCCCTTTTTATCCTTCCATGCAACAGCAGTTGCCTGAATGAACAAAATATTTAAAAGCTGGTAAAGGAGAAGCTAGCATTATTCATGAGCCAGGTGGGAAATCTTAAAGCAGTTTCTGTAATGCTTAAATATTAGCTGATTTCTTGGCCTTGTCTTCAGAGAAAAGCCGGAATTGCATTTTATATCCCAGATATCAATAGGATTAATATTCACTAACATTAAAATACATCGGGGGTGGGTGGGTGGGTGGGGAATATTTTTGGTAGCTGAACCATGTTTATTTCTCCCATTTAAAAAAAATCATGACAGTATTCGGACTTCCACTTACAAGTACCACGACTTTGTGTTTAACTTCTTAGTATTTACCAGGCCTTGGCTGCCACTTGTTTTTTATTAAGAAATGCATTTGTAAGGCCAGGATATATATTTAATGTATAACCCTTTGTATAAATTCAACAACATTTTACATTTTAAATAAAATACCTGTTGGACTTTAGAGACACCAAAGCTCTAGGAGGAGGAGGAAGAGGAAGGCTCCAGGGCGAAGTCTCCATGCAGCAATCAAGAGCAGTGAAGGCCTCTTCCTCCTCCTCTTCCTAGGACACACGGGTTGAAAAAAGGACTTTATAGCTTTGGAGGAGCAAAAGAAATCTGTGTGTTGGATTTTTTGAAACATACAATATTAATGAAGTTCTATTCCTCCTAGGAAAAAAATAATTGGATAATTGAAGCGATTTCATGCCTTTCCTCATTTTCAGGCCCTGCCTACGATTACTACAATTCCAAATAACAGCTGGCAAAGTGCAAAGGGGAGCAATTGGAGGAGAGATATGTATTGGGGAGGCATTTTATGCAAATAAAACCCTACCCAGAGCCCTTACACTGCAGGCTGGCTCAAACACTGCTGTCATAAAAGCAGAACTCTGGGCTGATGATGGGTGAGAGTACGTTCACTGGAAGTTTATCTGCTCTTTGTATCTGCTGCTAGTTTGCATGCATCAATTCTTCACAGCTAGGTCTCTTGCCCAGCACGGCCCTGTTGAAATGGGTGAGACGGGTGCTGGTCCTGGGCTTCTGCCACCACTGGCCTGTGGGTGCTCAGCCCTGCTTGCCACCCTCTGCCTCCACCCCGCTCTCTCTCTCGGGTCCTAGTC
This sequence comes from Merops nubicus, assembly GCF_000691845.1. Classification (NCBI taxonomy): domain Eukaryota; kingdom Metazoa; phylum Chordata; class Aves; order Coraciiformes; family Meropidae; genus Merops; species Merops nubicus. The sequence goes on along the minus strand of NW_008612131.1, from coordinate 5,210 downwards.
ACTGCCACGCTGTGGGTTTTTCTAACTCCTCCAGCCCACCATTTAACCTCTGGCATCCTCTTCACCACAGTGATGGAAAAATGTCACTTCTGGTTTACAGCAATATCTGCAAAAGGCCCACACAGTACAATCCGCCAGGGGCTTTGGCTGTTTGTTCAGCTGGGGAAGATGCTGCGCTGTGGAGGAGAATCAGGAACGGTGGTCAAACGCTGTGTGGGACACGGCCGTGCTGGGGGAGCTGGCGGTGTCTGGGCTCAGCCATGGCTAAAGCCTGGGCACTGCACCTGAGCGAGCGTGGTGCTGGGAGCTACCTGTGCCCGCCTCTTCTGCTGCAATGCCAGATTTACCTAATTCTGAACATTCAGCACCTTAAGAGAGCCTGTTTTCTTCCTTTAGCAAGAGCTAAACACTGGCAGCGGTGCAGGTCAGGCTGTGGGTGTGCGGGAGCGTGGGCTGCTTTCGGCATCAGCAATATCCCGAGCACCCTACGCACACTCCCGACTGCTGTGGCCAGCGGGACAGGAGCTGCCCTGGCCCCTTCCTCGGGGAGGGCTGAGGGCAGAGAGAGCGCAGATGTGCTCCGAGTAGTTTTCCTGGCACAGCTGCCAAACCACCATCCGAGTCCAACAGGATGGCTTTGGCGTGGGTACTGAAGCAAAGGAGAATTCTGGGGTGCAGGGAAACCAGGTACTGCTGGACTAATATAAACAAGCCACAGATAAGCAGGAGTAAGAATGTAATTCTGTCCCATCTTTGTACCAAGGGTGGAAGCAGCATCAGGCTCCTGTGTTTGCCACGACCGGGCTGGTGGAGCAGCAGCGGCGTGTGCCGCTGAGCCGCCAGGACTGCAGCTCTCATTGCAAGGTTCTCCTCAACTGCTCCGTGGTGGCCAGGGCCAGGCCTTCACTCATTTCCCCTAGTATTACTTTATAACCTAAAAGAATATTCCCATATTCCATCTTCCTCCCGGGGATGAATCCTGAGTGGGGATAAACGTGCCTTGTTTAAGGACTCTGTAGGAGCACATTTCACTCAAGGTCAACCCTAATGACTCATTTCCAACAGCCAAATGCAAATACACCATAATGAGCCGTTAAATATGTGTGACTCATTTAATAGGCCTCTGTCTTATATAAATTGACTAATGGGTATTTAATGACAACAAATGTCCCTGACTCCAGTTGCTTTTCTTTCCCAAAGCTGGTAGGTTGCTGAAGACCTGGTGAATTTAACAGTATGGCATTGACGCCGAGCCAGAGCCTGCACTGGTCTCCCAGTTTAAATGGCCAGTTTCTGTGGACTTGCCTCCAACTGCCTGGGAGCTGCAGGATCACTTGGAGCAGCACCACTACAGCAGCTTGCCTGAGAAATACTGCAGGTATCTCCCAAAGCACCACAAAGACACATTCTGAGCGTACTGGAAACCCTGTTTATTCCTTTAGCTGGTTCCACACATGTCACTGAGTTTTGCTGCCAGGGTACGATGGTTGCAAAGCAAAACCCGCAGCTCTGAGCAGGTGGCAGCTTCTCCTTCCTGTTTCATCCTGCCATTACTGTGCTAGGATCAAGCGGGAGAAGCTCCTGGCTCCTGCAGATCCAGACAGCTGTTCCCTGGGAAGCCTCAGCACGGCCCACAGCACTGCTGAGCTAATAAGCAGTTCCCACAGTTTCGTTTCTGATTTATCTTCTGAAAATTTTAATTTTATTGGTCTGGTAAAATTCAGAAACCGCTATTTTATACAATTCACCAAAGCGAAGAAATGCGGAATACATGCTTGTGCCAAGTATTTCCAAAATTTCAGGGACTGAAAGCTAATGTGTCATTTAGGAATTTAGTTTATTTAGCCTTTTTCCCAGCTCACAAGTTTTCATGTAGCCTTCTACATATGACTTGTAGCTTCTTTCTCTTTTTGCTCATGCTTTAAAAATGAGATGTACAAATTCTGGCTTGTGTATAAGAAATGTAACTGTGCCTCAGCTATATTTGCTACACTATTTCCAGGAGTTTTAATTTCTGACAAACACATTTCACATGAACAATATAGCTATTTCTAAATAGTGATTTTTAAAAGTACCATCCTGCCCAGCCACATTAAAACAAGCTGGGTTTGCCCAAATTGCCATATGATGGGTGGCAGTGGAGCGCACAGTCCCTGATAACAGCTAATAATAATTTAATTTCCTTTCCGCATTTCCACAGCGGTTGTTGATGTAGAGAAGTTTGTATTGTGCCCTGTGTTTGTGCCAGATGTTGCTTACTGAAAAACCCAACCAGCTCCCTGTGATTGTAGCAGCAGCCCTGGTGCTGTACACAGCTGGAGATGGGCTTTCTCTAGGGCTGAGCTTTCTCTTGCAGCCTGAGGAATGGACTGAACACCAGCTGGGAACCTGAGCAGTGTCCCTACCTGCATCAGCAAGAGCCAACTGCCATGTTTTCACTACTCCTGCCACCTGTATTAGCCAAACTAAAAGTATCATGGGGCAGTGGCATGTTCTGCAGCCAGTGCCCAGCACCCTTCACTAAATTTGCTGTTGAAGGAGCATGGTCTCTCCTGGTTCCCGTTACTCCATCTTGAAGAACGTGGCAGGCACTTCCCCTGTTCTCACCTTCCCTTTGCTGCCGTGTCCTTTTCAGTCTGTGCCCACCCATTTGGGCCCTGCCTGGCCCCAGTGATGCTCTGGTCGAGGCAGCCACTCACCCTCCTGCCTGTGCCAGGGCATGACAGGGGCATGGTGAGGCAGGTACCTGCCACCGGTCCCAAGCCTGCCCTGCTCTCCTTTTTTAATCTCTTGGTAGAAATTCAGAGCTCTTTTAACCCTCATCTTTCACTTGTGCTCCTCATTGTTCTGATGCTTTCTCAAAATGTGCTCTCTGAAGCTTTGGGTCATTTTTCTTCTGAGCACTCACCAAGTAGAGGAGCTCCTGCAGCACTGCATGGCACTTTGGTACACAGAGAGGAGAAGTGAACCTCATCTTCTCAGCTCTTTGTATTTTCCTTCTGAAAAGGAAGTTGATTTCAAAAGCGACTTTAGCTGTGTGGTGGCTGTGTTTTCAGACAAGCTCAAAGCTTCACTCTGAAATGCTCTCCACTGCAGTGACACCCTGGAGAAGGCTCAATGCCAAGCTGGTCAGGCTGAGACCAGGTGCAGCCAGGAGCAGAGCTGAGCCTGGGAACACCACAACCCTCAGATGGAGCTGTCTGACCAAGAACTGGAGATACCACCTCAGTGGAGCTCTGCCTCCAGCTGAAACATCCCTTTCTCCTGGGTGTGACCCTCCCTCGTGAAGGGACCATCCTGACTGGGGCAGAGCTCAACACCACTGTCACCCACTGTCATACTCGAAGTGTTGGACCTCAGCTCTGTTTTGTTTGTTTGTCCCTGCAAGGGTGAAACAACATCTGGGATCAGATGAAGCAGTTGGACGCTGGGAGACATGCACACCTGGCAAAGGCTTGGCTGTCTTTGAGCAATCAGGTGAATAAAGTGGTTTTGGCTTGTTTGCTAAAGGGGTGATTAATAACCCCCAGACACTGGGATTTTACTTTTCCTGCAAAGCAGGCCTAGCAACTGCACACGTTCGTATACAGAGTGATTGGGGTTTTCGGTAGCAGGCTGAAAAGAGCTCTTTTCCCAGGAAAGCTTGGACCACATGATCCTCGAGGTTGCTTCCAACCTGGTATTCAGTGTATAAATCTATGATTCTATGAAAAGACCATTACTTGTTACATGAGCCAAGAAAGAAAGGCTGATCTTTTCTTTGCAGTCATTAGTGTATATTGGCAGGTCATGCAGCAACAGGTTTTTGGCTTGAAACCTCACTTGGAGCAGGATTATGCACAGCAATAGAAGTTAAATGGAATCACAGGGAAGCTTACATTGCACAATCTCTAGCAATCTCCAGCAATCTCCACCAGACAGAAACCTGCCTGGCAGCTATGAGAATCCCAGCTGCGTGTGTGTCTGTACCTGATCACGTTCAGCCCGGCACGCTGCTGAGATTGCTCTCCTTCTGGTTCTTCCACAAGAAAACCACAGCTGCCCCACTTTGTTGTGCAACAATGAGCACTTCCAGCCAGGACACCCGGGCTGGGCATACCCTGCATCAAGGAACTGGAACCTTGTCTTCTACGGAGATCCCTGGGGCTTCTGAGCAGCAGAGGACAGAGGACCACAGGTAAAATATGATCAAAACCATCCGTAAAAATACCACTGTGCCATTTGAAACCAAGAAAGAAGTTTTGTGCTGATATAAACTGGTTCAGGTGAATTAGTTGTACCAGAGTGAAGTCATTGTGCATTACCAGCCTTTATTCTCAAAGTTAAAAGCATAGTAATATTAAATAACAACAATATAAACCAGCAAGTTTTGAAGCCTTAAAATATGTTACTATATGAAAACTTAAGTACCCTTCTTTAGTCTAATGGATAATCTGTAGTTTGTTAATCAAACTTTGATTGTTTAATTGTTTTCTTTTAATTGTTTTTCTTGCTTGTTTTGAAACTCATTTTGCCTGCTTAAAGATTAACCAACAGAACTTGCTGTAAGAGCAGTCTGTTCGAAATCTCATGCTTGCTTGCTTTGAACACATAGCTATTCTGTGCTGTAAACAATGAAAATAGGGGGAAGAACTGGGGTTAGGTTGGGTAATCATGTGTGTAATGAAACAATCACCAAGAATGATACAACCCCCTCCTTCAAGACCACTGGAAGGCAGAAAGGACCCCCTAGTAACAGCTGGCGCAGCTGCAGAAGGAAGAAAGAGATGCATTACACTGGAAAAAAGAAGAGTATATAATAAGAGACTTTGGGGGGGGTTGTTGCGCACCGTTGGTGAAGTGAGGAAACTCCCCGGCCGCCCAGCACTGTTTTAGTTATTGCTGCTTGCTTAATAAAATTACTAAATTAATATTGGTGTTGTTTCGCTAATAAAATATAACATTTAGCACTTTAAAATACGTTGTTTAAATTGGTTTGCTCACTACAGAACTTGTTTGCTGACCACTAAGCTGCAGCATCTGCTGTGCCAGTATTGGTGTGTAACAGGAGAGGCTGGTTGTGGTCGAAGCAGATGGGATGTCACCAGGACACAGCCTCCAGGCTTCGCCCTCTGGGTGCCTCCGGGAATCTCTCGGAGAGCGGGATGAAGAGCAGCTCATCCCTTCTGACGCTGTCGGGAGCCGGTGCTGGGCTCTCCGCCTCGACAGCC
>NW_008612130.1:4380-5875 GCF_000691845.1 Merops nubicus | reverse complement strand
TATATATTTCTTTTCTTTTCCTCCCTGTTGGGGAGGAGGAAATGCAAATATAACAATCTCCTTGGGTCTGTGCAGAGTAAGTAGGATAACACCAGGAGAACAAACTTGATCATTCGTATTTCTACACTCCTAAAAACATCAAAACAAGGCAAAAAGTAAATGATTTACATTTGCTACTGGCATCTTATTGTAAGATTGAGCTAACCAGAAAAAAAAAATGCAAAAGAAATGCATTATATTGCTATAATAGGAACAAAATATTATTATTTGTTAGTATTAAAAACATAAAAAAACAAACATTATGATAACACACATGATCTAACAGATACACGTTATCTTTTTTGTTAGGTTCACATGTCGTTTGTGGTACATATGATCTCAGTTTCTGCTTCAGAGATTTTATGACATAGTATAAGTACGTACTAACTCTTGTGCTAATTACCATAAACAGATTGCATTCATTCTTATTCTTCTTTTAAGTCTCATGTCAGAAATTAACAACCAACTATTTTCCACTCTATTGATCACAGTATCTTTGATGCATTATGGAAACTTAATTCATTTTATGAAGTTACTGTGGTTTGGCTAAAAGAGAGAAAGTGGGTTTTATTTTCCTCTCTATCTAACAAAAAGATTTACTGGAATTTGCACTGAATGAAAAATGTGCCAAGCTAGAAAATAGATGGTTGGCATAGCACGCTATACATACATTGATACAGGAAGATTGTCCTTTTGTGAAGGTTGTAGCACAAATAATGGGGGGGTGGGGAGGGAAGGAAAACATTATCCTTTAAGGAAATCTCAGAGCTTTAAGTTAAAAGACTCTGCTATAGACAGTTCCATGTTTAAAATGACTAAAAATATAAAATTGCTCTTTATCTGTCTGTACACTACCTTTTGTTCCCAGTCAGAACAACCATTACAGCGGGTACCCACAAGTGGTACCTTGCTGGGTAGCAGTGGTGGAGCCCAGGAGCTGCAGCCTGGTTGATAGTCAGGATGGACTTAATTGGGGAAAGATTTGGAAAAAGCCTTGGAGGACAAGACAGCTGAGTGGTGCAGCTTTACTTCTGGAGTGGGAGAGATTGCAAAATGGGAGTCTGTGGGATCTGGGGACTAAGAGCCTAGGTCAAGTGAGAGACTTAATCAAATGGCCTCAACAACACACATTGGACCTGGTTTTGGGGGAGAAATATGCACATCAGAATATTTCTCTTCTGTCTGTCTTTGCAGTCTTCCTTCTAGCTCTTGGAAGCATACCAAGCTCAAAAAACAGAATGTCTCATTTTTCTCTAACTTGCAAGTGTTACTAGTTAACATAAACCCATTGGAAAATACAGTGTTATATGAAGTTACTGCAAACCCAATGCTTAAATATAATTATAGTAACCTACCAACATAGACACAGCTTCAAAAGCACTCAAACCTGTGCATTAAGACAGGTTTTATAAACCAAAATGAGCAGCCAAAAAACAAAGTACACTTCACCCCCCAC
>NW_008612130.1:4152-4363 GCF_000691845.1 Merops nubicus | reverse complement strand
CTTTCTTCCCACCCATGGTGACTTTGCAATACCCATCTCTTTTTAGTGCTGCTCGTGCTCTAACAACCTCCAGCAGCTTGCTGCCTTTCCAATAAACTGCAGAGTCCACCCTGGGTCCTGAGGAATTCTGCTTGTTCTGTAGGCATTTCTGAGGCTTGGCTCTGGCTTGCTCTTTGACACAAACAGGCCTCTGTGACCGCTGCAACCCATT
>NW_008612130.1:0-4102 GCF_000691845.1 Merops nubicus | reverse complement strand
CAGAACAGGCACCACTTCTTCCCGGTGGTTTTATCTGACTTCATGAAGTGGAGCCAAAAGAGGGCAGATGCAGCAGCCAGATGCCCTATTGCTCAGCTGCCATCTTTTAATGAAAGCTCATACACATTACACACACAACAAGCTGCGCACACACAAAAGCAGTTATGGTATTGAATTCATGGTGTTTGCCCTGAAGTGTGGTGTATTCCCAGCATACCAAAGGCCCAAGGAACTGATATGGCTGAAACTAAGCAAGTACTATGGCAAACAAAAGCTAAGCCAAAAACCACAGAGACACCTACTTATCACTCAGAGAATATTTATTAAAAAAATAACCATGTTGTATCTTATTTCTTGGTAATAATCCTCAAAGAAGAATGGGTTATATAACCATCTCAGGAACTAAAATCGTTACTGAAAATTAAGGACTTAAGAGAGACATTAGACCTCCTATGACTCTCCTAATTTTCCCTCCCTGCTGTAGAGGGCTTAACACCTCTTCCCTCCCTGTATTGCCCAGAATGCAACTGCACAGTTATATACTGTTAGTGTAATTCAGTATAAGTAAAAGCAGTCCTATAGAGCCAGCATTCAGCCTGAGTTTGTATATAGATCAAGAGCCTTTCCAAGTTCCTCCTGGCCGTTTGAGGCTATGGGTCTGCAAGCAGCAGAGCCAATCTGACAAATTACTGCTGTAAGGGAAGCACTAGCTTTGCCCTCCCTGTTCCTAAACTGGGGATCTGGCACTCCTCAGACCTTTCCATAAGTAGATTAAACCAAATGGAGGGTCTGTTTTTTTTTTTAATTGTTAAATTTAATTGCTTGAGGAGAAATTGGCACAAGGTAGCAGGAGAGACAGAGAAGAGCTTTTTAGGGCAGGGAGCTGTTTGGTTTCCTTATATTGCTTCAGAGTAGGCTACCATTAATCTCCTGGTCAGATGAAGGATGTTGTCTCTCAACATTGACTTCAGATGAGGGGTGAGGATCATCAAAATGCTATATAAAACACTGTCAAGGTCAGTGGTGCTCTGAAATCCTTGGGTCAAGAGCAAAGTACCGAGAAAACACTCCTTGAACATGTCCTTAACATACAAAAATTCTGTGATATGCAAAAGGACAAACTGCATGAGCTCATGGGCCCTTCTGGCCCTTTGATGGGTCTTTCTGGCCTTTTAAAAATATAAGAAAACAGGTAAAATAGCCCATTGCTAGGATTCAGGATTTTGGTTTGGACTTCAATCTAATTTTAAAATGTCCCTCTTGCCCCTGCCAAGTCTTTTAGTTCTGAAAGCACAGGGGAAAAAAAAAATCCGTAAGTATGGGTTTCTTGAAAAAGAAAAAGAAGCTTTTACTCACCAACTTTGTTTAAGGTAGTTGATTATTTGTCTCATCTATGTTTCAGTCAGATGTTGCTGTACTAGTACTGCTTTTTTCTTCCCCTCCATTCTAAACAGCTACTGGAAACCTTTTCAGTTTAGATATTGCATCAACAGTGGGTAAATAGAGCAGCTCTTGGGTCCTGGCATGGGACCAGGATGAGGTCAGATCTGCTACAATAACAAAAACTGTCAGAATTTAGAAAATTATTTAACAGTGGCAACTGTATAACCACTGGCACTGGCTGGCTGCATGCAAAGGCAGATGTACTGTAAGAGTCAGGACTTTTATTTTCTTGCTCTTTGGGGTTCTCTTTCTTCAACTCTTTATATACCACCATTTCTATGGGAGATTATCTCAGAACAAACTCACTGGGCTGGAACTAACTACATGACTGAAGTTGTTTCAGTCAAGATTTAACTGAAAAATACTTTCTACTGTAAGGGATGATGTGAAATCTGACTTCAAATTGTCTTTGACCCAGATACACACAGTGAAAAGAATTCATCAATGTTAAGCTCTTACCTTCATTTTTCTCTGGGTGGTACTGCTTTAACTACTTTCTAGGGTTCAGATCTGAACACGTTATTTGCAGTTTCAGTAAAAATTCCCACTGTGACCAGGAAAGAAGTAATTTCCATCCCCCTAACTCTGCTGCCTACCAACAGGCAAGCACAGTGCTGACTTTGCACTTCCTAGCAACCTTGTGATTTCAGTTTTACCTTTTACTTTTTCTGTTTGTTTTTTGAATTGTTTGGGATGCTTCAATCCCTCCTAACCCCCAGTTTCTGTAAAGGCAAAGATGAACATGCTGTCAGGAGGTATGTATGGTCCTCCAGATGTTTTCAGTCGATGTCCTTGCACAGAATTGAGCCTTGGAGTTGAGATCAGGCAGAGCAGCATGAGTCATTTTGAAAGGACAGGAGCATGAGGGCAGTTTAAAATAGTCTCTTTCTCCCAGGAGTGGTTCGTTGCCAAGGTCAGCTGTTCCTTCAACCTGAAAAAGGCGTCAAGTAGTTCTCTTTTGATTTGGGTTCTGTGTCTTCATACTTCATATTTAGTTGATGTTCCGCTCTCTCCAACCCCGTCTCTCTCTCTCACTAGCCTTTTTCTGCATTTTCCCTTTCCTTCAATTTTCTGTTTCCTAATAGGTCTGTGCCATGACAAAGAGAGTGCTTGTGTACCAAGAGAATTGTCTCAGCTGCATCCCAAGCCCATACCTGAGTGAGATGCAGGAGTCCTCTCCCTCTTCCTGCAGAAGAGATCTATGTCATGCTCTCTCAGATGAGCCCACGTGGACTCCAGGAGGGATGAGGACTGTGAGTCATGCTGTGTAGACCTAATGTCCTTGCTGGCCAGAATGTTTCCTGATTACAGAAGGAAGCAGCTTCTGTATGAATCAATGTGACTCTCTGTTCTGAAGTAATTTTCCATAGAGACAGTTGTTGGTAGTCCAGCTAAGCTCAAGTTAAATGTTAAATTTACCTATTAAATTGCTTGGACATACCTGAAAAAATAAAACTCACTGTAAACAAGGCTGAGAAACAGCACCTTAAATTTTGTTACCTTATCTATGGAGGTCAGTCAAGCACAGAGTGGCAAAACAATAATTGAATTTGCTCTGTACGTAATTTTCTTATCCTGGATTATATCAGGTCTTGCCCACTTAAAATTAAGAAACCTGACACGCCACAGCTAATGTTCTGCTGAATGCTGAGCCCACCAAGACTCAGATATGTATGCTATATCCAGGTGACTCCCAACATTTCTATACACTGTGTTTCATGATGGTTTAACTTCAAAAAAGTTTGATCTGCACTGCAATCAGGAGTGCTTCCCATGCTGGCTGGAGTTAAACCAGTCCAGTCTGCAATACACTTGGCTCAAACCCAGAAAGGATTTTGAGGTATCGCATTAAAACCCATGACATACAGGTTAGCTTCCAGAAAGAACAGGGCTAGAGTGAGGTGAAGGCCTTTAGAGAAACAGAGGCTATTGATCCACACGTAGCTCCTCGCCACTGGAGGCAGATTGTGTCTGGTAATTAGCTAAAAAACCAGGCAGAGCAAAGAGCTGAGGCAGAGCGTTTCTCTAAGGGTTCTATGCCAGCTTGCTGTGCCCATCCAGGAAAACTCAGGACATTCATGCCTCCTCTTAGGTAAAATATTGGTTGGATGGGAACAAAAGAGTGCTGGTGAATGCAGCTAAATCCAGTTACTGGCCTGTCACAAATGGTGTCTTCCAGGGCTCAGTACTGGGGCGTGTTCTCTTTAGTATCTTTACCAACAATCTGGATAAGGGGATTGAGGCCATCCTCACTGAGGAAGCAGATGACAACAACTTAGGCACGTGTGTAGATATGCTTGAAGTTAGGTAGGTTGTACAGAGGGATCTGGACAGGCTGGATTTCTAGGGTAAGGCCAATGCTGTGAGGTTCAGCAAGTCCAAGTGATGGGTCCTACACCTGCATCACAACCACCTAAGGCAACACTACAGGCTGCTATCCCAGCTAACAAGCACTAGCACAAGGAGAAATAGACTCAGTTTGCACTAGAGGAGGTTCAGGTGGGATATTAGAAAAAATGTCTTCAGAGGAAGGGTTGTAAAGTCCTGGAACAGGTTGCCCATGAAAATGGTGATGAATTGGAGATCCTAAAGGCATGTATTTCTGGAGGTATCTCACAGACATAGAGATGGAGTGCTGAGGGACATGGTTTAGTGGTAA
>NW_008612129.1:3364-3713 GCF_000691845.1 Merops nubicus | reverse complement strand
GCAGTGCAGCCATGCTGAAGCTCGCCGAGATGCAGTACAGTGGTGCCAACAGCATCTTCCTCCGCCTGCTCATCGACAAGAAGTACGCCCTGCCCTTCCGCGTGGTCGACGCCCTCGTCTTCCACTTCCTGGCCTTCCGCACAGACCAGAGGGACCTGCCCGTGCTCTGGCACCAGAGCTTCCTGGCCTTCGCCCAGCGCTACAAGGAGGACCTCTCCTCGGAGCAGAAGGAGGCTTTGCTGGAGCTGCTCAAGTTCCACAGCCACCCGCAGATCTCGCCGGAGATCCGCAGGGAGCTGGTGAACTCAAAGACGCGGGACGTGGAGGGGCAGCGGCGCCCCACCGCCCA
>NW_008612129.1:1755-3186 GCF_000691845.1 Merops nubicus | reverse complement strand
GTGAGGGGGGAGGAGCTGCAGCCTGACCTGCTCCCGGGCTGCTGCTGGCTGAGCGAAGCCTGGGGGTGCACTCAGGAGCACCCAGCCCGGGATCCTGCTGCTCCCCGTGGGCACTGGGGACACGCTGTGCCCCTGGGCTGGACTGTGCTCCCTGTGCTGCGTGTCACAGCACAGGGCAGTCCCTGTCCCACCCCAGAACCTGCTGCCACCAGCACCCGGGATGGTTTGGGCTTGTTCCTGGCTTGGAAAAATAAAACCACAAGGCATGTCTGTCCGTCAGGGCTGGTTCTGCCTCCCAGCCACAACCCTGCATGGTCCTGCCCTGTCCCCACCCTGGCCTGTGCCCAGCAGGTGGCAGAGCAAAGCCACCGGCCCCGGGCTTCCCACAGACTGCACTGCAGTGCCAAGGGGCCCCTGTGCACCCTCCCTTCACACCCTGCGTGGTGGGAGAACGGGAGGGTGGACAGGAGAAACGGGGCTGGGACCCCCAAACTCTTCCCAGAGGCCCAAACCCTGCTGTGCTATAACGGGAGGGTGGGCAGGAGAAACGTGGCTGCGACCCCCAAACTCTTCCCAGAGGCCCAAACCCTGCTGTCAGGGGAACAAAACTGGCTTCTGGTGGTGCTTGGGGGTTTCCAAGGGCTTGGCTGTCACCAGGCAGGCGCTGGCTGTGGAGCTGGGACACCCTGGGGAGCGTGTGCGTGGCCCTGGGCAGCTTCCCACCTGCCTGGCACCATCCCACCACCACCCTGCCTCCAAAGGGCAGTGCTCCCTCTTCCCCAGGGATTGTCCCAAAAGGCTCCCTCCCTCCCCCAGCTGCCCCTCGGGGTTTACCTCTGCTCAACAAGGCCAATGGAGCCCTGGGCCAGTGTCCTTGCTTGGCCATGGAGGGAACCTGCCCTTGCAGACCTGCCACCTCCACTGGCAAACCCCACGGGGGCTTTTCCTCCATGTCCTGGGGTGCTGCCAGGACGAGCTGTCTCCTCTCAGCTTCAGCACCTCCTCCTGTGTCAGTGCTGGTGGGAGCAGAAGCCCCCTGAAGAGGAGCAGGACATGAGGCCTGGTTGGTTGCACACAGCAGCACCTTTTACTTGGCTTCTCTCTCTGAAGAAGCCAGAAGCTGATGAGAGTCTGGGCTCACACAGTCCATCTGGTCACCCTGCAGCACTGCCCGAGCTGCTGCCTCTTCTCAGGGGCTGCTCTGTTCCGTTCCTTCTTCATCCATCACCAGCCAGGAGCTGCCCCAGGGCCTCAGTGAGCCCCACACATCCCTCAGCTGCTGCAGCAGCTCAGCCAGGGCTTGAGTTGGCTGGTCATAGAATCGTGGAATCACTGTGGTTGAAAGAGATCTTTCAGATCAAGTGCAACCCTTCCCCCAGCACTGCCAGGTCCCCACTGCCCCGTGTCCCTCACCCCACATCTCCACGGCTT
>NW_008612129.1:0-1544 GCF_000691845.1 Merops nubicus | reverse complement strand
TCTCCCCTGAGCCTCCTTTGCTCCAGGCTCAGCACCCCCAGCTCCCTCAGCTGCTCCTCCCCACACTTGGGCTCTACACCCTTCCCCAGCAGCTTTGTTGCCCTTCTCTGGCCACACTCCAGCCCCTCAAGGTTCTTAGTGAGGGGCCCTCAGTGGGCTCCTGCCCACTCCCCATTTCCCCCTGCTCTGGCAGTGCTGGGAAGCTGGAGCCTCCTGGGGATCCCCAGCTGAGAGGTGCCCTAGCCCCCACCAGGGCCGGGGAGCCCGAGCTCTGCCCTGGGCAGCACGGAGCAGATCACAAAGGGACAGACACCCCTGAGGCACTTGTTTTAAAATACTTTATTGCAACCTCACACGGTTCTCTGGTTCTCTCAGCAGCGGGACTCCTGCGTGTGAACACCAAACCAGTTTACTTTTAAATTAAAACTCACTTTATATATAAATTCTTTTTCTGTTTGTGCAGACAGGCTCCCTGCCCCCCAGCCCTCCTGCTAGCAGGGGCTGGCAGCCGATCGCTCTTCCCGAGGCTGCTGGAAGAGCAGCAGCCCCCTCTTTTTCCACCTGATAAGACTTTTTATTTGTTTCTAGTGGCATCCAAAAAAAAAGGAAGGTTTCGACCCCCTTTTCCACATCCCCCACGGGAGGACAACAGCCACAGATCCACGTGTCCAGAGGTGACCAAACAGCAGCAGGCAGCCCCCTCCCCCCCAGCCCTGCGGAGTCTCTCTGGCTTCTCTTGAATACAAATTCTACTGTTTAATGGTTTTCTCTTAGAAAAGCAGCATTATTTTTCTTTTTTAAACACTTTTTTTTATAAAACTAACAGACAGGAATCAACAACAACAATACCAAAAAAAAAATTGCAATAATTGCTTTTCAACTCAAGTGCGCAGCAAAATTTTCCACCCTGTTGAGGACACAGCTCAGACCCACATGGAGACAGAGGCAACGGGGCCCCCTCTGGGGCAGGAGCTGAGCCCCTGGCCTGGGAGGGGGGGAAGATGCATTTCAGACTATAGCAGCACATTCAAATGGATTTCTGAAAACCTAGTCTGATGTCTAAGCTACCCCTACATACCCAACCAGCTTCCAAGTGAGAGGCTCCCCTGGCCCAGGGAGCGAAGGAAAGGGACGAAGGGTGAAGGCACAATTTTGGAAGGGGAGGAGACCAGCGTCCAGGCCCCCCACCAAGGACCTGCAGCGTCCTCCTCCCTCCCCATTTCCCAGCAGTTAACAATAAATTAAGCAGCCTCGGTGGGGCAGAGGAAAGCCAAGGGGACGGTGCCCGACCCTCGCCCAGGAGGCTGCTCCAGGCGAGGGCTTTTCTGCTGTCCACACAGTCAGGGAGCACATCCCCACAAGCAAGCCAAAAACCCACAAATCCCAAATCTAACGGCAACAAGGAACAAGGCACACGTTTCCCCTCCAAGCAGCAGCAGCCACGCCACCCCCCCAGGAGCCCCAGCAATCTGGCACGAAGCGATGGGCACCAGGGGGCCGAGAAGCACCCGCTTGGGTCTCTCATGAGCCACGTGGACCCACAG
>NW_008612128.1:0-3197 GCF_000691845.1 Merops nubicus | reverse complement strand
AATATATATTCAGGGAAGTGGAATGTGTATCTCAATCTCTTGAACTCAGTGAGGTGCATCCATGAAGGTAATTGAGCGGGGCAGACTGTTACTATTTCTAAGGAGCTGCAAATCCTATTTTGCTTAAAGACAGGTATTACAGATCAAAATGCTCTAGGCAGCAGGGAAAATATTTTAGCCCTGCAAAAGGGAAAATTAGAAGAATTGAGCTGTAGTACTATGACACAGCTTTTGATTGGTTAGATAGTGGTTATATGTCACCACACCACTTCTTTTCTTTGCATGCTCTTCTCCCTCTTAACTGTTCTTCCTACTCTTCTTTCCACTGTTTGTCCCATATTTTTCTGTCACGTGGCCAAGCCAAACCTAAATATTAAAGCTGGAAAAGTTAATTCTGTGACTCCTCTGAATTTTCTGTAGTTACCATTTCTTGATTTGCATCTCTCAGTCCACAAGTATTACAATGATCCTGTGCAACTCAACTTTTGTAGATGAAAAATAGTATTAGACTATTCTGTATTTAACTTAAAGAGATATTGTCAAAGCCTAACCACATCACTAGATTGTTAGAAATATACAAAATAAAGACATTTTCTTTATCTTCCTGCCAAGTATGAAAAGAAAAGATTTTTTTTACATCTTACTCCAGTAATGGTAAATCAAATCATAGTGCTATTATGTATACTTAGCAACACAACAGAAGGAAGGTCACTAAATCAGGCAATTTGTTAGGCACAGAAAAAATCCCCAAAACATGGCAGAATTTTTGCTGTAACTTCAATGAAAAATAGGTAACAGCTACAATGAAAACCAATTATTTAGGTTATACATAAAAATACCAAATATAAAAATGTTCATAAAGTACAGATGTAAAACTTACTGAAGAAAAATATCACTTTCCTTAAGTACATAGAGCCATAATATCTTTCTATCAGTGCACTCATATTTCATTTTCCTGAGCTATTCAGTATAAATGCAAAAGTTATTATGCTGTATCAAAGTTAGGATCAGAGCTGCAGGACTTCAAATGCAAATGCTTAAGTGTACATTACATTGTTACCACAAACTCGTTTACATTGCTTTAGATTATTACCATAACTCCTTAACAGCCATTTTGAGGGAAGTAACTTTGTCTGTAAACCCGAAAAGCTGGCAAGAGCAAGCTCATGTCTTACTGAAACAGCGTGTACTTGGAATGAGTTTTAGTCTTTTCCTTTTATAGTAACGGAGTGTATGACATTTAACGGTGAATTAAAAGTTCCAGGATGAAAAAATATATTGTACCAAAAGGAAATTTTATCTAAACCATTTAGAAGTATCATATGAGATAATATTTGAAATAAATTGCTAATAACACCCATTTTTTTATCTTTATCAAAGTGAAGAAGCTGGCAAACTGCAACTCCATCATATATTTCTGCATTGTAGTGAACAGTTTTCACTGATGTTCTGACAGCTTTTTATCCTCCTTCATTTAAACTTACATTAGCTATTATAAACTATAATTTAAAAGACAAATTAATTCAAAATGAATGGTTCAAATTGTGAGATATCGTTTTGGTTAAAGACCAACAGTTCCTTTGAAAGGGTGAAGAGAGTACAAATTTAGCAAATACCTCTCTCAGTGGAAAGAGAGCATAGCTTTTCAAAGATTGTCTGCTGCTTTTTTTATATCTTAAAACAGGTCCATTCTACAGCTGGGAAACCTACTTCTTAAAAGAATACCAGGCAAGAAGAGGTTGGTGGGTTTTGCATGCTCATAGCAGCCTGGGTGAATCCCCTACACTAACACGTAACAACTTTCTGCTTTGAACTCCAGAGAGTAGGGCACCGTGAGGAAGCAGTCTTGGATCACACTTCCATCCCCTGTGCTGTAAAAAGTAGAAATTTAGAAAAATTAAGTTTTCAGGGTGTGACTGTCAAAGTTGCATTATCCTGTCCTACCAATCTCTGAAGTGTTATCTCCAGTCTCATGCATTTTTTTTAAAGGTCCCAGAGTCCATGTATTAGATGATAATCTCAGACTGCATCCTGTGATAGCTCTTAACTTTTCTGGTTTTGGAAAATCCTTTTAGATTTAATCACTTGAAGCCAAAGTATTTTTTTAAAAAAAGTCTTTTCAAACAAACTCTTGTGATTCTCCAACATAATTGAAAACTGTTGGAGTTGACAGTACTTTAAAGTAATATAATCAAGCAGAATATAGTCCAGTAGAAAACTGTGATCAGTTTATTTTAATGGAGCAGAAAGAGTGCAAACACTTCTTTGTTTGGAGGACTACCTAAACTCTGGACTAAGGACCACTCCAGATGAGTATTTTTGCTCCAGGGAGCAGGAGAGGTTAGCATTATGGATACTTGCCTTGTCATGCTAGTCAGTCCCAGTTCACCAGCTGTTTATTCACTGTACAGAGGTGAACAATAAAAAATGAGGGCCATCACATGGCCCTCATTAAAATTAGTGCAGCTAGCACTTTCTGGTGGCCTCGAGCTACCTCAAAAAGACCTTTCTCATCAGAATTTTACAGAAACAGTTTTTGACATTGAGTGGATAAGACAATCGTTTCATGGTATGATTGTCTGTTTAATAGACACTACTTGGCTAACTGCATGTTCTTATTTAAACTTTACAAGGATCTTTGGGCTAATATTTGGTGTATTTAGGAGTCTAGACTGAAAAATATGCACAGCATAATTAAAATTTTTTATGATATCCTAGCATGGGTAGCCAAGCAGGAAGAACTGTGGCAGCAAAAACTTAAGCTGTTGGTAGATCACAGAGGTGTCTGTTTCTCTGCATGTGAGGATGGAATTTTGTCTGCATCTTGAAACAGATTTTAATGAGATCACACTACATTTTGCTATTGGCCCGAAGTATAATTCAGTATACCATCTGTGTTATATCATCAATGTTCTTATCTACAGACTTTAAGTACTTTGGCATTAAAAAGTGCTCGTATTTACACTATAAAACCACTTTGGCTAGAATTCCTTCTGTTTTTTATGATCCCAAGCAGAGTTTATCATGAAATAGAACTACATGCATTTTTATGCCAAGTTCGGATAAGCCTCAAAATATGCCATTTTCCAATCTACGCTGTACTGTGTCATGTGGGAGAGAGCTTAAACAGAGACTGTGGTCAAGAGGAAACAACAAAAAAATACAGTTTGCACCTTAGAATCATAGAATCATAGAAT